>NC_028351.1:34449523-34480777 GCF_000741045.1 Vigna radiata var. radiata
TCTTTTACCAAAACCCACTAACCTCAAAAACCATTTTACAGATTGAACAAAACCAATGCAATATTAGAAAATTCTCAAGTTTTTACGGACAAACGATAACTCAACTCCCCTCATAGGATACCCGAATGAGCATTAAGATAGGAGAACATGCCAGACCTCATATAACAAATGAGTACACTAAAAAAAAACTCTTCATACCTGGATTTTGATTCCTGCGCACTCCTACCGAACACTGTGACTTTCTCAGTCCTCTGTTTCACCCTTAGGTTTCTCAAAATGCTTGATTAAGTGTCTATATCCTTCCTTCTCTAGCCCCTTTTTCAGGTTTCATCTAAATCCCCAATTCGCATCCCTGAAACCCTAAAATCATTCTCACCATCGTCTGATTCCATCTTCCCTTTACCCACCTTAAAATCAAGCCTTCATCTCTCTCCCAGCGTTTAATGTCTGCCGCAATTTCCCCTATGGCCCTACAGTTTCAGATAAGAAGAAAAAAAATTAAAACTAAGAGAGAACAGGAGAAGAAAAGAGAAGAAGGAACATCTGAATTTAAGCATTCCGTCCACCTCGAATTCTCTCTCGCCAATTTCTTTGGATTTCTCGACCTAGCTCCAAGAAGTAAAAAAACAAAGAGAAAAGAAATAAGGACAGAAAATATAATTAATTCTGTTCTCAACCGGTTACAAGCCACGTTCTTACTAAACCCAGAATTAAAAACCTTTTTTTCATTTTTTAAATATTCGTTTTTTTTCTTAAAACGCTATTTATTGGATCGAAATAGATAGCACTTTTTTAAATAAGCGCTATCTATTAGTTTATTTTAAATTATTAATTATAAAAGTGATATTAATTATTCATAGATAGCGTTTTTTAAAAAAGCGCTATCTATTACTATATGTACAGATAGCGCTTATTTAAAAGAGCGTTATCTATTGTTCTGCACATTCATAGATAGCGCTTATTTAAAAAAGCGCTATCTATTAAGCGCTATCTATAATAAATTTTGTAGTAGTGAAGAATCAATTCAAATACGAGAGGGTTTAGAGGTTACATCATTTCCCAGCAACAAATAAGATTAGTTCTCCATCGTCATGGAAGAACTAGGTGTACAATGGAATGGAAGAGATAAAACCCTAGAAGGAGAAGATGAGGGTTATCACCACCCCCAAATCTGCCCCCAAAGGGGTGGAAAATGTGTTTTTGTGCTTAAGCCATCAAAAGATACATTCTCTAGAGTGTCCAGGTCTTTAAATAGGACAGAAAAATAATAGAAAACGGGTCCATGCCCAAAACAGATCATAAAAATAACAGAAAAACTGGTCCAGGTCCAAGCAAATGGCGCTCAACGCTAAAATACCGCTCAGAAGTAGGTGCGACACCCAGAATAACGCTCAACATTGGTGCCCAGGCGAAAAACAGTGAAAACAAGTACTAAAAATGGAGCTCAGCACCACTTTTCCGCTCAGCACAACTTTTCTGCACTCTGATTGACTTTTCAGCATTCTGGTTGACTAGTTGACTATTCTGGTTGATTGGTTGACTTTTCTACATTCTAGTTGACTTTTATGCATTCCAACTGCTTGATACTTCAATCATTCTTTCAAATCATTCAATAACCTACAAAATCAAGGGAATTTAGTGATAAAATCATTAAAACATATCCCCAACTCTCTTATTCACAAAACTAAAGCAAAATCATGAGTCTAAGTAAGTTTCTAAGTCAAAAAGGGTGCATTAAGTATCAAAATTAAATATAAAAATAACGGTATTTCAATCGTTATCAGAAGAATGTGTGGTAGTGTATGTCAAACAAACACCGTATAAAATATAGAATAATGATAAATTATATCTAATTTGTTATCCCTTCTCACTCCTATAAGAATACTCTTTAAAGAGCAAAAGTATAATTTTGAAATTAAAGTAACTTACTCCTGACATCACTCCTTATCATTATTTTCAAGTGTGATTAGGTAAATACTTCTAGCATTGCCTTCTTAAATTAATTTTTCTAACTATTGAAGACAGTCTTTCCCCAATTATTAAAAATAGGAAAGGGGCCAATGAATCACCTTGTCTAAGTCTTTTTTTTGGACTAAACTTTTGAGTTGGATTACCAGAGACGAGTCAAGACAAGCCTTTATCCAACTGATCCATTTGCTACGAAAACCCAGTATGCCTATTTCACATAGTCATATGTCTTTTCCAAATCCAATTTGATTATTACTCATTACATCATATTACATCTCACTTTCTCAATCCCTTCATTAGCTACTACAATGTTATTAAGTAAAGAACACATATCATGTAAAATCATTGATTATTTTGGTCGGAATCTGCTTAAGTTTGTTAAACAATATATTGATGGGTCCATACACATAAATAGGTGTGGCAACCGTCATGGGCCGGCTAACCAAAAAAATAATTAAAACACAAAATTTTATAATTATCTGCATAATTTATTTTGAAAAATAACAAAAAATAGAAAATAAAACATGGTAAGTAAAAACCAGATTTTGAGTTGAGAGGTGCTAATAGAAAATGTGTTAACACCTTATAACAGTCACCCAAAAAAGAGGTGCTAATAGAAAATGTGTTGGGTGTTGCTCCCTCTACCTCCTTGTTTCCTCCTTCCACCTCCCCAACTTTCTATAATTTTTTTCAATTACAAAAATAACCTTTTGTTTTACCTTTTTTAACCTTATTACATTTTTACTTTTAATGTCATTTACCAAACCCTACGATTCACTTTTACTCTTTGCTCACAGCCCACCCCCCAAAGGTTTCTTTTGAGATTCGCCTCTTCTTCTCTCCTCCGTCACATTTTCTTCTCTCTTCTTCCCACCTCCATCACACTGTTTTCTTTCGATGAGACTTGTCCTCTACCTTTGCTCTCGGTGGTGGTGCGGTGCGGTGGTGTGGTGCGGTGGTGCAGCTGTTCTTGTTGTTCGTGGTGCGGTGGTGTGTCGTTGTACGTGGTGGTTCGCTTGGGTGGTGTAGATCTTCCTTCCTCTACCAGGTGTGTTCGTTTTTTTCAAGTGTGTTCATTTTTTTACTCTCTACTAGGTGGGTTTTTTTGTTTACTCTTTAGTCTATGCATGATCTTTGATTTACTGTGCATGTTTGTGTCGCTGCTGTGTGCTTGTGCAGGAAGACGATAACCGATCAGCTCACAACGGATGTCGCGTATCCGTTTGGCCTTGAAACGAATGTCGTAGATCCGTCGACGGATGTCGCACATCCGTTTCAAGGCCAAACGGATATGGGACATCCGTTTTGGCTTTGGCTATATTTTTTGTGTTTTTTTCTTTTTTAGTTTATTAATATTTTGTATTTGAAATGTATATAAAGATTTATTTAAATTTATTTTTTATTTTAATTTGTTAGTTGAATTTTTTTTAATTTAGTTATTCAATTATTATTTATTTAATTATTTGTAAAAAATTAAAAGTGATTATATGTGTAAACAGATATACCACACCTGTTCACGGATATGCGATATCCGTGGAGGTTGTTAATTCTTTTTTTTTTACTTTTTAGATTATTAATTAATTGTATTTTAAAATAATTTATAGAATATTTAAAAAATTATTATTAATTTAACGAAATAATTATAAATTTAATAAAATTATTTTTTGTCATAAATGGTAAGAACACGTAAAGCATGTTACAGTTCTCGTGGAGAGAGTACTCGAGGAGAGAGTTTTGCTCGAGGCGAAGGTAGGAGGCGAACTACAGCATCAGCTCGGAGAAGACGTGCAACTCCTATTCAGGATGACCCTATAGCGGAGGATCGAGCATTTGAGGAGCAGGCATATGAGGCCTATAAGGGTCATGTTCACGAGGAGGCATTTGAGACTCTTGAGGATGATGAGGAGGAGGAGCATGAAGATGTTCCTGACATACAGGAGGATGTCGGTGGATTTCCTGGGGGTCCACGTGATGCTTCATTGCTGACACACTATGTTCAGCATGTTGCTTATCCTATTTTGCAGGGTCGGGTGAGTGTAGAACGTAAACTTTGATTATTACATTTTTTACGAATACAATTTATATTAAATATTGTTGTGTAGGATCGAGGGGATATGCTCAAGTTGATCTCGCATGGTAAGAAAGTTAATAAGTTAAGACTGTGCGCCGAAGGAATTCAATCTCCGTGTAGTTTCCATAGAGAGATGACACTTTGAGACGAGTAGTTTCAATCACCCTGTAAGGGAGATGTCGATCACTCTTGACGATGTCTCCACTTTACTTCACCTCCCGGTGTTGGGACAATTATGTGATTTGGAGGAGTTGGAGTTTGAGGAGGCTCGTACAACCCTCGTAGACCTGCTCGACATTGATGGTGGCACAGTTGGTGCTGAGATGCAAGATGTACGTGGTACGAAAGTCAGGCTCAATTGGCTTAGAGACATATATGTTCAGAGGTGTCAATCGCAGGATCGGGACTATGCTGCCAGAGCATATCTGTTGCATCTAGTAGGATGGACGATTTTTGCAAATAAAATTGTTAGTTCTATACGCGTGTCTTACCTAGTATTATTTAGAGACGTACACGTGTGTGGCAGATATGCCTACGGCGTTGCTGCACTTGCCCATTTGTACGAGCAGCTTGGGGATGCTAGTCTGGCTTCCACGAAGCAGATGGCTGGATATCTGACTCTTTTTCAGATACAAACATAAACCTTGCACATTTTTTTATGTACTTATCTCCATGTTCAAAGATAGAAAATATTTAATTGAATAATTGCATTTTTAGAGTTGTATATACGAGCATTTCCCTAGCATGGGAAGGAGGCGATTGATGTCTTCTTATGATGACACCACACCACGTGCGACTAGGTGGCAGAGCCGTCGGCAGAGTTCGACTCTTGCAGAGATTCGGTCGCAGTTGGATGGCCTGACATACAGAGTAGTTGTATGGCATCCATATGAGGGACATCGAGACATTCGTCCATTATTCAGAGTCTGTATGTATTCTAGATGGATTCAGATTGGTGACACTCTTTCCCATCATTTGCCTGAGCATGTGATGAGGCAGTTTGGGTTTTACCAGGAGATTCCACGACCACCCACTATCATTGCAGACATGTAGTCGTTGTTGATTTTGTGTGGTTGCACTTCACAGATCACGTTATTAGGAACGTGAGACAGGCATCATACCCTTCTGAATGTGTCGATCGATACATATAGAGGTTTAGGAGGGTTTCACATCCCTGTATTATTGCTGCTCCAACTGACGCGCGATCGGTTCTTGCACCTACACAACGCCCCGATGTTCCATAGGAGGCACGACCTCATCGTAGATCCTCTCCACCTTCACCATCTGGCGCCTTGGTATGTTATTTTTCATTGCTTATGTTATTAAACTTTGCTTAACCATGTTTATTTATTTGTTTGATATAATTATTATGCAGGTTAGATTTAGGCGAATGGCGAGAAAAATACAGTTGTTGATATCGTGTCGTCATGTGACCGAGGGTACTGTTGCACATCAGGTGGCAATGGAACTGCTTCAGGATGCTAATGATGGCATCGACAAATATGATCCGACTAGGAGAGGGCAAAGGCATGTGCGTGGTAGACGGTCGACGTCTAATTGATAGGACACAAAAGAGATAACATGGAGTTAGTGTTTCTGTGATTTAAGGGATTGTTAACTTTTAGTACTATGTGTTTGTCTGATTTTGGAGAACAAATTGTTTTTTTAATATGATATTTCACAACATATGCTTGATTTATTTCACAACATATTCTTTTATTTCAAAAATACCCTACACCTCCCCATTATCCTCAACAATATTTCTCTTTCTCTCTCTGCATTAATGGAGCATTCACACACCTCCCCATTATCCTCAACATTTTTTTTTCTTTGCATTAATAGAGCATTCACATGACTCAGATTTTAACTTATGATATATTGTAAAATATAAAATTCAGAGGAAAATTCAATATTAGTGCTTTTACCACTTTTATTTTATAAACTTAAAAGTTAGATGCAAATACAAAATAATAAACATAATAATAATAATAGTAGTAAATAATAATAAAATATTATTATTATATACTAACTTTACGAACTAAATAAATTCCAAATCTTTAACAAACAACTTTTCTTTTATATTTTAAGTATTTAATAATATTTTTATATTATTTATCTAATAAATTAAATACTTTATTCAAGTTATTTGAGTCAAACATGTCAGTAAGTTAAAACATAATATAATGTTAAAAATTATAGATATTAAATGTAAAAAAAATACAAACATATATATAAACATTTTTTTAGAAATTTAGAACAAAATTTTACATTTTCCAATATATCACAAGTTCAAATCTGAGTCATATGAATGCTCCATTAATGTGGAGAGAGAAAGAGAAAGATTGTTGAGAATCATGGAGAGATTTAGAGTATTTTTGGAATAAAAGAAAATAATGAGAATGTTTAAAGTATTTTTGGAATAAAAGAAAATAATGAAAATGTTTAAAGTATTTTTGGAATAAAAGAAAATAGTATATAAATGTTTAAAGTATTTTTGAAATAAAAGAAAATAGTGGAAAGGTACATGAGCACTTGGTGTGGTGGAGGAAATAACACCCCAACATAATTTATTTTGAAACATAACGAAAAGATAAAAAATAAGACATGGTAAGTAAAAACCAGATTTTGGATTCAGAGGTGCTAATAGGAAATGTGTTAGCACCCTATATCACTCACTCGAAAAGATCATCTTTAATCAAATATACAAAATGATGTAATTTTTAACAAATGCTTATTTTTTTTTTTTCAAAATAAGACTAAAAGAATGTACAAAAGAAACCAAAATATAATTTTTAGGTTTTTTTACTTAGGCATGGATTAATCTCACTCTTACATGTATCCATAAAAAATTAAAAATCAAGAGTTCATATTTCTAATTCTGGAAAAACTGTTGCGACAAAGATTAATCCCATGTATTATCATTTAGAATGGAGAATCGCCTAATTCTTTATAAAAACTATTTAAAAATTTTTAGAAATCTGATTGAAAATGTTGATCGGTATTTTATATTTGAAGATTTTACATTTTTTCAATTTTAGAATTATTTAAAAAAAGATGTCACAAGACGTGAGCCCTGGACACACATATAAACAATTGAATGATAAAATAAATTTTGAAGATTTTGAAGATTTTTATTATTAGTTTTTTTATACTTTTGGATTATTTGAAAAATAATGTCACTGCGGGAGCGGTTGAACAGACATCTAAATAATTGATGGATTAAACTAATTTTTTTTATTTTTATTTACTTATTTTTTTACATTTTCGGATTATTTGAAATAGGTTATCATAAGACATGAGCGACCATACAGACACCAAAATGTGCAAGAGAAAACTATTTTTTTATTTTTTTAGAAGAAAAATAATGTAAGTTTGAAAATATTACCAATAAAGAGCATTAATGTCTTGAAGATATGATTTTGATAATGCTACAAAGTGAAGAATTTGAAGACCTTAGTTGTAATTTATTTAAAAGCACTTATGTAGAGTAAAAATGTATTAGGAATAACTTTAAACATGTAAACACTTAGAAGTTTTCCTCTCTTTAGAATATATATGCAGTAATAATCGATTATCACAAACTCATTTGAAAAACCATTGCTCACGCAGTCTTGAATTAGAATTGTCCAAGTCATGCAGATAATCGATTATTCCTCAGGATAATCGATTATCATGTTTTTGAAAACCCTGTAACGGATTTGAATAATCGATTATTACTTACAATAATCGATCATCATTGACAGTTATAATGTGTCTTTTCAGTTATATATACTTGTGTCAAATCCTTTAGAGGGTTTATCTATGCCATTTGAAAATATAGTGTGTATGAGGAAGTTCTCAAGTGACAACGTTTGCAAGAATAAAATAAGTGTAAAACAAAGTAATAAAAATAAAAGAGAAGCCCAACACTTTAAAACAATGTGGATATATGAAAGATATATGTGGTTCATAATAATTATATGATGTTTGTTAGAGGAAAATTACATAAATAATGCAAAATGAAAAGGAAGAAATGAATTAGGAAGAGAATGTGTGTATATTATTATTAAAAATATATGAAAAGAAATTTGATAATGGAGGAAAACCCTATTCATAATAACTTGTGTTTAGAACTAGATTATTCATATATGAAAAGTTGAAGAGATGACGTGAAGACAATGATGAAAAATGAATGATGATTAATTCTAAGAGTAGAATAAAAAAATAATATACGAGATTTAATGTATAAAAAGGAATTATGTGTATTAGAACTAAATAATGGTGTGTACAAGGAGATGTTTGTTTATTTTTTTAAAATTTTAATTTTACAACTTTTTTATTTACTTATTTTTTAATAAAACTATTTCATCTTAACGAAATTGTTTGTTGACTATAAGGTTAAGATATGATATATGCTACACAATAATTTGATTAATCCAATTTGAACGACATAATCTATTGGTACATGTCTAATAAAATTTCAAATGTTTATATATCAATCTACGGGATAATTTTTTCTTATTTCAAATTCATTCTTTACAAGCAATAACTGTGCAATTTCCTAGGAAAAAAACTTCTCCACTATAAGTTAAAGTATCTCCCTTCCACCTCGCAAATTTTGCAATCATATAAGATTTTCTCTTCTATGCTTTATGTTTTGTTCGGAAAGATTGATATAAGGGAGCATTCCACTATAAAATTTACAAGTCTTTTTGTTTCTTTCTTGGAATGTCACATAAGAGGCCAATGCACTTCACCAAACTTTCCACGTCTGGAATGGGATTCCTCAACTCTTTTCTATGTTTTTTTATTTACTTACATCATACGATCTAAAGGAAATAAATTTGATATAAATAAATTTGATACAAACTAGACGTGATATAAATAAATTTGATAGAGTTAATATAATTTTGGATATCATTTTTACACTAAAAAAGAACTTAAAAAAATAGAATGATTGTATTTGTGAGTAAAATTTATGGTTTCTTCAATCGATATATACAATGAACTATGCATGTGGATGTTGTAATTTATAAAATTGGTAAGAATGTTGTAGAGGTGATGTTTGAATAGAAAATCAGTTTTAATTGAAATTTGAGATTTTGGAGAAGAATTAGTTTTGGTTTATTAAAGTGTATTGAGTATTGAATGGTTAAATTGAGTTGAGGTTGATTGAACATATGAAATTTTAAAAGTCTTTTTGTTTTGTTTGGAGAAATTGGTATATATAAGGGACCATCCCACTATGCAATGTTAAGTCTTCTTTCTTGTTTCCTTTTGTGGAATGTGATATAAGCGACAATGCACTTAAAAAAAATTTCACGTATGAAACGGGATTGCTAAAGTCTTTTTTAAAGTGTATTGAGTATTGAATGGTTTGAGGTTGATTGAACATTGAAATTTTAAAAGTCTTTTGGTTTTGTTTGGAGAAATTGGTATATAAGGGACCATCCCATTATACACGTTTAAGTCTTCTTGTTTGTTTTTGTAGAATGTGATATAAAGGGACCATCCCATTATACACTATCAAGTCTTCTTGTTTGTTTTTGTGGAATCTGATAAAAGCCACAATGCACTTAAAAAAATTCTAAAGTTTTTTCTATTTACTTGCATCATGCTATTTAAATATTGGAATTTGTTCTTGATGCTTAAGTTGTAGTTGGAATAACCAAAGTCATTTATGTTTAGAGTTGACAATTTTGTATGGGTGATGTTTGAATAGAAAATCAGTTATAATTGAAATTTGAAATTTGAGAGAAGAATTAGATTTGGTTTATTAAATAGTATATTGAGTATTGAATGGTTAAATTGAGTTGAGTTGGACTGAAGATGACATTTTAAAAGTCTTTTTGTTTTGTTTGGAGAAAGTGCTATAAAGACTATACACTATTAAGTCTTTTTGTTTTGTTTTGTTGAATGTGATATAAGGGACAATGCACTTCATAATATTTTCCACCTATGGAATGAGATTCTTCAAGTCTTTCGAAACTTTTTCTATTTACTTACATCATACTTTCTAAACAAAATACGTTCACATAAAATAGTATAATCCTAATACGAAAGTGAATAGTATAAACGAAATAAAAATCATATGAAAGTTGTAATACTCTTGAAAAATTATAATAATTAGAAAATATATATTTAAGGTAATTTATTATTATTATTTATTTATAAAGATTTATGGTTTTTTAATTATTTAAGAGATTTATTTTATTTAAAGGATATATAAAGTGATTATTATAATATAAATTCTTAAAAGATATATAAAGTAGTTATTATAATATAAAAAATTAATATGTTACGATTATATCTTAAATAGATTTATTAAAAAGATATAATATTTGTTATGTGTTGGAAAAATTCTGGAATGGTGAGAAATTACACTTGTATACTTTGTCGAGAAAACTCTTGATCAAAGTAATGAAAAGTTGATCATATCTATAAGGTTTGAGGGAAACACGAAAGCTGATTACTCGACTGGTAGTTATATTATTAGTAGTTATATTATTTACAGTGATGACATGTTTTGTGTGTGAAATAATTATTGTAATTGTATGATGTTGGGAGATACGTGACCATGTGAGGTTTTAGTGAGTTATTATATTATTATTCATGTGTATTTTGATTATGATGTTTTTATCTTTGTATGTTAGACAACTCTTATATTTTTATGGTTGTGGTTTTAATTTGCAATTGAGAGATATTCGGAACAGTGTTTTAGTCTTAAGTTTTTCCTTTTCAATAAAATTTGTTGGTAAAACAATGTTTTTTCTCTCTATATTAAGATTTTTAATAAAATAGAAATGAAGTTTTACTTTAAATTATATAATTTGTATTAATTATATATTTTAGTAAACAAAAGATTGGGATGTTAAAAAATGAATCTCATAAAAAAAAATTGAAATAAATTAATATTAGGTTTTGTTGTTTTTTATGACTTATGTAATTTACTATTATTAAGATTTTTATGTTTTGTATAAATTGTTTTTCAGCATCACACTAAAAAATTGTATCTAAAATATACTTCAAATACACTAAACAAATATAAAACTTAAGTCATAATCGTTAATTATTAAAAAATATATTCTTTCTTATTTTGGTACAGTATATTACTGAAATAAATTTTGAAGCCAAGATACAAATTCCTAGATAATTGTATTAGGCTTTAGAGGTGATATAAATAAATTTGATAAAGTTAATATAATTTTGGATATCATTTTTACACAAAAGAAAAAAAAAGAGCTTGAAAATAGAATGGTGGTATTTGTGGGTAAAATTTATGTTTTCTTCAATTGAGATATACGATGAACTATGCATCATATTTGTTAGAATATACTCTGTGCAGTATTTCTTGACATTGGAAGTTTTATAATATGGAACGTGTTTAATTTGAGTGAAATTTGAAGATACCATTATCCATAATATTTCCTTGTCTAACTCCTAATTAATTACATCTAAAGGTTTTCAAATGACGATACCATTTTTTTTATTTTTCTTTTATTTTTTCACATTTTGTTAAGAATTTTTGTTTGGAGAATAATTAAGTCTTTTTGTTTCTTTTTGTAGAATGTGATATAAGGGACCAATACATCTTTTTTGTTTTTGTGAGTAAAATTTATGGTTTCTTCAATCGAGATATACAATGAACTATGCATGTGGATGTTGTGATTCATTTTTGTATGACTAATTTTCTGTATGTGTGTGATTTATAAAATTGATGAGAATCTTGTAAGGGAGATGTTTGAATAGAAAATCAGTTTTAATTGAAATTTGAGATTTTGGAGAAGAATTNGTTTTGGTTTATTAAAGTGTATTGAGTATTGAATGGTTAAATTGAGTTGAGGTTGATTGAACATATGAAATTTTAAAAGTCTTTTTGTTTTGTTTGGAGAAAGTGGTATAAGGGACCATCCCACTATGCACTGTTAAGTCTTCTTTCTTGTTTCCTTTTGTGGAATGTGATATAAGCGACAATGCACTTACAAAAAATTTCACGTATGAAACGGGATTGCTAAAGTCTTTTTTAAAGTTTTTCCATTTACTTGTGTTATAATAAAAGAAATGATGAAATATTATATTTTTTATTCCATGATAAGGAGAGAGTACAATTGATATATATAATTGTCTAGAACAATATAAAAATGGAACATAAGTATAAAAATGGAATATAAATATATGAACATAAATGCACAAATATGTCCTTAATGCTCAGCTTGGACAATAAAGATTGAAATTATGCTGGATGCAAAGCTTTAGTATGAATGTCTGCAAGTTGTGTTGAAGTAGAAATAGACATGAGCTTAATTACACCAGCTTGAACTTTATCCCTTATGAGATGACAATCAATTTCAATATGTTTTGTCCTCTCATGCATGGTTGGATTCTGTGCAATTTGTATAGCAGATTGATTGTCACAAAACAGAGGAACTGGTTGTAGTAGAGGTTGTTTCAAATCATGGAGCAAATACAGAAGCCACTGAATTTCACATGTTGTGGAAGCTAAGACTCTACATTCTGCTTCAGTTGATGATCTAGATATAGTACCTTGCTTCTTGGATTTCCAGCTGATTAAGGATGCACCATAGAACACATTAAAACCAGTCACAGACCTTCTAGTGTCAGGGCAAGTAGACCAATCAGAATCACTAAAAGCCTTGAGAGCATGTTTTGTGTTGGAGGGAAAGAATAATCCTTGTCCTAGATTGTTCTTGATATATCACAGGATCTTTATTGCTGGTGCATAGTGGTCTTCCAAAGGATTGGAAAGAAATTGACTGAGAGTACTAACAACAAAACATAAATCTGGTTTTGTGTTGGTTAGATATAATAACCTGCCAAGAAGTCTTCTATAGGCATGCACATCTGAATAGGGTTTGCCTTCTGTCTTGGAAAATTTTGTGCTTGGTTGTATAGGAGTAGGAACAGGTTGACATTCCAACAATCCTGCATCTTCAAGTAACTCTAGAGCATACTTCCTTTGTCACAAATTAATGCCCTGTTGAGATCTTGCAATTTCTAAGCCCAGAAAATATTTGAGTTGGCCTAGGTCTTTAATCTTGAACTTTGCATTCAATAAAGCCTTCACAGTCTGGATTTCCTTAATGTCATCACATGCTAAGACAATGTCATCTACATAAACAAGTAAGATGGTGATATGAGCATAATCACTTTTGACAAAAAGTGAATAATCTGATTTTGATTGTATGTAGCCCAAAGAAAGTAAAGTAGTCGCCAACTTGTAATTCCATTGTCTAGAGGTTTGCTTAAGTCCACATAAAGACTTCAACAACTTGCAAACTTGCCCTGGTTTTTCTGTTTTGTAGAGAAAAGGAAGTAACATGTATACTTCTTCATTTAGATCCCCATGTAAAAAAGCATTATTTACATCTAGTTGCTGTAAATACCAATGTTTTGAAGCTGCTAAAGCTAGAACCAATCTTACTGTTGTGAGTTTGACAACAGGTGAAAAAGTCTCAAAGTAATCTAAGCCTTGTTGTTGTGTGTAGCCTTTGGCTGCTAACCTTGCCTTGTATCGTTCAATACTCCCATCAGCATGCATCTTTATTTTGTATACCCATTTACATCCAATAGGTTGCTTTCCATAAGGTAGAGCAGTCAAAATCCAAGTTTTGGTATTTTCTAAAGTTGTAATTTCTTGACCCATGGCATTTCTCCAACAATCATGTTTGATGGCTTGGTTATAGGTTTTAGGTTCACTAACTTAGGAAAGATTAAAGACATACAATTTATGAAGAGATGATAAGGCATCATATGAGAGATATGAAGAGATAGGATATAAGGTACCTGAGGATGACTGAGTGGCGGAAGAAGTAGATAACATGTTGCAATGATAGTCATGCAAATAAGATGGTTTATGTTTTGACCTGGTTGATTTCCTTTGTGGAGTAGCAGTGGCAGGTTCAATAGAAACAGGTTGAGAAAAAAAACTAACAGGGTCTGAAACAATAGAAGAAGGAGTTGTAGGTGGTAAAGAGGGTTGATCAATAACTTCTGAGAAAAGAGGTGATGGAGATGAAATGATTTTGGTGACAAAATCCAAGGAATTTTGTGCATCAATAGGTGATGGTTTTTGTATCGGGTAAAGTGGCATACATGTTACGTAATTTGGTATAACAAGAGAAAGAAGGATGCCCTAGTCTATAGTGCCAAATATCTATAGAGTTCTGTCTTATTGTAGAACAAGCACTAAAATTCTCAGGAGTAATAGCAGCTGGTGAACCAAGGGGTGTGGGTGCAGGAACAATCATGACATACAAGCCATCTCTTTCTTCAGCCTTCTCAATCATTTACAGGGTGGACTTGTCCTGTATTTCACATGAAAATTCAGAAATGTTAAGTTTACAAGATAGAGATTTAGTTAACTTTGTGACCGAAATAATATTGACTGAAAAATTGGGAACCAATAAGACATTATGTAAAGTAAGGTGTGGGCTAAGTGAAACTGTGTCAGAAAAATGAGCAAATGAAGAATTCTTGTTGGGTAGTGATACTGTAATTGTTGAAATTATATGGTAAGAAATAAAATGAGACAAAGAACTGGATATATGATCAGTAGCACCTGTGTCTAAAATCCATTGTGAATAGATATTACCTTCAGCCTAAGAAGAAGTGGAAACATTATGAGAGCTCACTAGGTTGGAAGAATGTGGGGTTGTGGGATTAGATTGAGGGAGAAGTGCCAATAGACCCTGAATTTGCTTTTGAAAAAGTCCCAGAGTTGAAGAATGTGACTGTGCCTGAGAATCATTATAAGGAACTGTTGTAGAAGAATCTGTGGTAACATTGTGGACTTTTTTGGATTTGAGATTAGGTGGTAATCCATGTATCAAAAAGCACGTATCAATTGTGTGGTTTGTCTTACCACAATGAGTGCATTGTCGTGGTGCACCAAACCTTCCCCCTGAGGAACGAGCCTGAGAACCTTGATAACGAGCCTGAGAACCTTTATATGAAGATTTTCCCCGGCAATAATCATTGGCAGGAGAGGGTTTACCTCTGCCATTGAAGGTACAAAAAGAAGGTTTAGATTGAGAAACTTGTGCTGCCATGACTGGAGGCTGAGAAAGAATTCCTTATTGTGATTGTCGTTCATGTTGAATTATCATCGACAAAATTTTGGGTAAAGAAGGCAAGAGATCCATGAGAAGGATCTAAGAGCGGACAATAGAGTAATTATCATTCAAGCCTCTAAGAAAACAAAGAACACAATTATTCTCATGATATTCCTTCATTGTCTTAAAAACAACAGAACAAGAAGCAGAAGGTTGACATTCAGGAATTGGGCGAAAATTGCAAAGTTCATCCCAAAGAATCTTCATTTTAGTGTAATATGCAGTAACACTTAGGTCAGATTGATGCATTGAATAAAGATCTTGATGCAATTGTGAAATTTGAACAGAATCACCTTGGGAGAAACGATCTTTGAGATCCTTCCATGTCGCAGTGGCAAAATCAACCCAAATAATACTTGTAGCAATCTCATGAGAAACAGAATGATTAATCCAAGATAAAATCAGATTATTGCAACGCTTCCACGCGGGAACCATGGGATCTTTATCAGCTGGACAAGGAATGGAACCATCAACAGATCCAAATTTATTTTTCATCTGTAGTGCCATAGACATCGAGCGAGCCCATCCATGATAATTGTGACCTTCAAGAATCGGAAAAACAAGCACCAGTGAAGGATTCTCGTTAGGGTGAATGTAATAGTCGTGTGTTGTATCTTGTAACGATGCGAGAGTAACAGAGGGGGTAGTCATAGAAGGAGAAGAAAAAAATGCACGAAAGCCAAGAACGAAAGGTAGAGGATGAAGATCTAAGCAAGAACAAAATTGGTTGCGGAAGAACGTGATAAAGAATTTAATTTTCTTATGATACCATGTTATGAGAAAATAAATGATGAAATAGTATATTTCTTATTCCATGATAAGGAGAGAGTACAATTGATATATATAATTGTTTAGAACAATATAAAAATGAAATATAAGTATAAAAATAAAATATAAATATATGAACATAAATGCACAGATATAAATAAAGAATAAAATAAATCCAATAACTTACTTTATACTATCTAAATAAAATAACGTTCACATAAAATATATAGTATAAACGTAGTAAAAAGTCCTATGAATGTCATAAACAACTAAAATTAATTAATAATATTTTTTTAATGACTTGTGTATTTCACTTTTATTAAGGTTTTTATGTTATATATAAATTGTTTTTCAACATCACACTAAAAAAATGATCGGATCTGAAACATAGTTCAAACTTACACTAAACAAAAAATCTAAAACTTAAGTCATAATCGTTAATTATTAAAAAGTATATTCTTTTTTATTTTATATACAGTAAATTACTGAATTAAATTTTGAAGTCAAGATACAAACTCCTATATAGCTGTATTACCTTTTAAATATGATATAAATAAATTGAATAGAGTTAATTTAATTTTAGGTATATTTTTACACTAAAAAACCTTTAAAATATTATAATAGTGGTATCTATGAGTAAAATTTATGTTTCTTCAAAAGTGAGATATACAATTAACTATGCATGTGGACTTTATAATTTGTGCTTCATTCTCAATCTTTTAAAATATATGTAAATCTTTGCATATTGTATCTAATATCCCATTTAATAATATAAAACTATTGAATAAAAGTTATATAAATGATAGTCAACAAATAGAAAAATATAACTACTATATTACAATCATTCCTACAACATGTACTAATACACATATACACTAATAGGTTGTTAGATTTTTCAAAAGGAAAAGAATTACACGATAGAACAAAACTGGACTACGTGTTGCATCTTTTTCACCTAACATCGGATTAACTAGAAAGACATTCTCATATAATTACACAATTAAGATAATTATCACAACATAAGAAAAAACAACAAACAGGTAAGTAAACAAAGAAGAAAAGGTAAGCTAATGTACTAAAAGTGTTTTCCTAAAATGAAGTGTATATATAATTTTATTACTCAATAGACTAAGTCACTCCCAACTATTTTGAAATATTATTAATAATTTCTTTATTTCTTTTTTTTTAAATGGAAACAAATGTGCAAACATGGAAGAAGCAAGAGTATTTTCATTCCTATTTATCAAGTATCAATTTATAGAAGTTTATATTACTATTAAATTAATATTTTCTTTTGTCATCTTCATTCATATATCATACATTATAAGTTCACAAGTCATTACAATATTATAAAATATGTCTTTATCATTCATGGCCTAAAATGCTAAGTTACATGTTTCATTGCTTTTTATATATTTTGAAATTTGATAAAATTAATATTTAAAATGTTTCACAAAACTAGAATCGAATTCTTCCTGATGTAACTCAAAATAGGACAGGTGATGTCAGTTTACATTGTAAAAAATTTTCTCCAACCACATACTTTAAATGGAAGTCTCGACGGTCAAAATAAAATATTATATCCTAAGAATTTTGAATAAAACTTTCGTATTAATCCAACAGTTAACTGAACAGAAATAAAATATTTACCAAGACAACTCAAAATTAGACAATATGTACATAATTAACTTTTATACTAATATACAAAAATTATTTCCCTGGTATAAACTTTCAATTGCAAATTCCACTTATCATAATGAAAAATAATATTTTAATAATACTCTTTAAAATTTTAGTTTAATCTAATGATTTATTAGTTTGTGATCATAATTTTATCAAAGTAACTTATGAATAGGAACTAGTTGGCACTTTAAATTCATTCTTTAATTTTTGTAATGCCCTTTTTTATAATTTCTTAATTTACTTATAAAATTATATTTAACTAAAAAACTTAAATATAGTTAATAGAAAAGAGAGGTGTTATAATTATGGTTAACAAAATTTAAAATTGAAAAAAAAAAACAAATAAAAATTGTTTAGCTCTGAAAATAATTTAATTTTGCATTTTATACTTTGATTTGTAATAGAGTTGCATATTATATATATATATATATATATATATATATATATATATATATATATATATATATATANTATATATATATATATATATATATATATATATATATATATATATATATATATATATATATAAATATATATTGTAACTAGTAAAAAAACAGAAACATTGTCAATTGTAAAATTCCCAAGTTTATCAAAGAAAACATTGTTTATGATAGAAATTTATTTTTGAACGGTACAAATATAAAAAATAATGAAAGAACCGGAAAAAATTAAATAGGTTTAAAAAAATCGTTTACATTTAATAATACTTAAGCAAAAGTAAATATTATAAAATTCAAAGTCACAAAAAAAGAAATACAAATAATAATTATTTAGTTCTGGAAAAGCATAATTAGCTCTGTAATTGTGTATGTCATAGTTTGATTTGTTTTAAAATAGTTGCAATGAAACGATGAATTCGAAAAAAGAATGGTACCGCAGTCGTTTTCAGTTTGGTCATATATATATATATATATATATATATATATATATATATATATATATATATATATATATATATATATATATATATATATATGAATAGCAATCTAGTTTGAGCACTCACACTCACTGCGTTATTCATAAGTTTTAGTGTGTGATGATAACGGCTACAACCATGTCAATGAAGAATCCAGTTGGTTTAAGATTGATGATGTTTATGCTGTTTGTGGTGTCGCAGGTTGTTAATGGAGAACAGCACATCAGATGCCTTCCAAAGGAGAGGGAAGCACTCCTCCAATTCAAGGCTGCCATTGTGGATGAATATGGCATGCTATCATCTTGGAGCACTCCTCACTGCTGCCAATGGGAGGGGATTCGCTGCAGCAACCTCACCTCCCATATTATAAGCCTCGACCTTCATGGAGATATATATGAAGAAAGTCTCCACCTTCACGGAGACTTTTACCAATATCGCTATCTGAGCGGAGAGATCCACAAGTCGTTGATGGAGTTGCCACAATTACAGTATTTGAACCTCAGTTCTAATTATTTTCCAGACACTCACATCCCAGAGTTTCTTGGTTCTCTCAAAAACTTGAAATACCTTGACTTGTCTAATTGTGATTTTGGCGGAAGAATTCCAAGTGAATTAGGCTCTCTTTCTAATTTGGAATACTTAAATCTTGCTTATAATTCTCTGAACGGTTCAATCCCTTATCAGCTTGGAAATCTCTCCCAATTGCAGCATCTTGATCTCAGTCACAATCTTTTAGAAGGAAATATATCTCCTCAACTTGGAAAGCTCTCCCAGTTGCAGCATCTTGATCTCAGTTGGAATGATTTTCAAGGAAATATAGCACCTCAACTTGGAAATCTCTCCCAATTGCATGAGCTCTATCTTGGAAATTTCGATAATCTCAAAATTAGTGACGGAGGTCAGTGGCTCTCAAATCTCATTTCTTTAACCCATCTTTCTTTGGAATCTGTGTCAAATCTTAATATTTCTCATACTTGGTTGCAAGTGATTGCAAAGCTACCCAAACTAAGAGAATTAAGTTTAGTTTATTGTAGCCTTTTCGATCATTTGATTCTGTCATCCAAACATTCTAAGTTCAATTTCTCTACTTCCCTCTCTGTCCTTCATCTTTATCGGAACACTTTCACATCACCAATGGTATTCTGGTGGGTCTCAAACATCACTTCCAACCTTGTTGAGCTTGACCTTAGTTTTAACCACTTGGAGGGTTCCACATCAAGTGATTTTGGCTTGCGCATGAATTCGCTTAGGCATCTTGACCTCTCCAATAATTATTTCAAGGCCAGGGATTTGAAATCCTTCATTAATATATGCACCTTACATTCTTTAAACTTATATTCAAACAATTTGACTGAAGACCTTTCCTCCATTCTCGGTAATTTGTCCAATGGATGCGTTAGACACTCATTGCAAGAATTGGATCTCTCATATAATCGCATCACTGGCACTTTGTCTGACATTTCAATATTCTCTTCTTTTAAAACGTTGCTTCTTGATGGAAATCAGTTAAGTGGAACAATACCTGAAGGTGTGAAGTTACCATCTACTTTGGAGGATTTGTCAGTTGGGTCAAATTCATTAGAAGGTGGAATTCCAAAATCATTTGGGGATGCATGTTCTTTGTTCTCTTTGGACACGTCTTTTAATAATTTGTGTGATGAGCTTCCGATTATAATCTCTCACTTGTCTGGATGTGCTAGATATTCATTGCAAGAATTATATCTAGATGGTAATCAAATCAATGGCACACTACCTGACTTCTCAACATTCACATCTTTACAAATATTAGATCTTTCTGAAAATAAGCTAAATGGAGAGATTTCTAAGGACATTCAATTCTCACCTGAATTGGAGGACCTCTGCATCTCTTCAAATTCTTTAAAGGGTGTGTTGACTGACTACCACTTTGCCAATATGTCTAAGTTACGAAACATGGATTTATCTGACAACTCATTGGGCTTGGCATTTACTCAAAACTGGGTTCCGCCTTTTCAATTACTACAGATAAGCTTGAGATCTTGCCAGCTAGGTCCAACATTTCCCATTTGGCTGCAGACACAAAATAAATTTTTCGATATTGACATTTCAAATGCTACAATATCAGGTATTATTCCTGAATGGTTTTGGGCTAAATTACCTCTACAAAAAGTGATGACAGTGAATATTTCATACAACAATCTACAAGGTACAATTCCAAATGTTTCATCAATGTATGTTTCCACTTCTATGCACCTTGGATCAAATCAATTTGAAGGTTCTATTCCTTTATTTTTATGGAATTCTCAAATTCTTGATTTATCAAAAAATAAATTCTCAAATCCTCTTTCATTTTTGTGTGGAGATGATGCAATTTCAACTCTAATTTATTTAGACATTTCGTATAATAAGTTATCTGGAGATATCCCAGATTGTTGGAAACAATTGAACTCACTAGTTTATCTAGATTTGAGTCACAATAACTTTTCAGGAAAAATTCCAACTTCAATGGGATCGCTTCTTCATCTTCAAGTATTGTTGTTGAGAAGTAACAATTTAGTGGAAGGAATTCCTTTCTCCATAAGAAATTGCACAAAACTAGTAATGCTTGATTTGTCAGAAAACAAATTATCAGGATCCATCCCTGATTGGATTGGGACAATAGAAGATTTGCAAATATTAAGCCTGGGAAAGAATCAATTCTTTGGGAGTTTACCATTAATGGTTTGTTGTCTAAGAAACCTTCATCTCTTGGATCTCTCACTGAACAACTTATTTGGAAATATTCCTAAATGCATAAACAACCTTACTTCAATGGCTCAAACGACATCTTCAATGAATGATGAAAGGCATGAGTATATGTTGAAAAATGGTTTTTTAAGGACCTACAATCAATACTATTTGAATACATGGTTGACATGGAAAGGTTCGAAACAAATGTTTATGGATGAAGGTTTGTCACTTTTAAAAAACATTGATCTCTCAAGCAATCATTTCTCAGAAGAAATTCCTATAGAAATAGAGAAATTATTTGGTCTGATTTCATTGAACTTATCAAGAAACAATTTGATTGGAAAAATTCCTTCAAACATTGGAAATTTAACATCACTTGATTCTCTTGATTTGTCAAGAAATCGACTTGTTGGTTCAATTCCTCTAAGTCTTGCTCAAATTTATGGACTTGGTGTGTTAGATTTGTCTCATAATCATCTAAGTGGAGAAATTCCTAAAGGCACACAATTACAGAGTTTCAATAAATCTAGTTATGAAGATAATCTTGATCTTTGTGGACCACCACTTGAGAAGTGTATTGAGGGTGGGTCTGAACAAGAACCAAATGTTGATGTTGATGAAGATGAATATTCATTGTTGAATAATGATTTTCTTATAAGTATGGCATTTGGATTTGTTGTAAGTTTCTGGATAGTATTTGGCTCAATCTTATTCCGACGTTCTTGGCGACATGCCTATTTCAACTTCTTAAACAACTTAGAAGACATTGTTCATGTCAAAATAGCACTCTTTGCTAGACTACTTAAGCTCAACAAAGATTAAAAGGTAATAATATTATAAATTTTATATAATTTTGCTATTTCTGTATAATATAAGTACATTAGCATATATCCTTTTTTATTATTTCTATAACATTTCATTGATTAAAATAAAATTAACAAATAATTATTATGTTAAATATTGAACCAAATTTTACAATTCAATGAGTTGCTTTTGAAGTTCATGGTCTCAATTTATTACGCTAGAGCAATTAAATGTGTATATATAGTTATTTTCTTTAGCAATGTTATTTTATTTTACTTTCTTTTCTATATGGGTTAGAACATCCAAGTCTCCTTATATTTATATTTTTTTTTCGATAAACAAAAAAAAATAGCATGATTACTAAATCATGAATTTTGAATTAGTGTTTATTTACTTATTTTTTATTTTTTTATTTTTGTGATAAAACTATGTCCTGGGCAACTTTTTTCAAATTTAGATGAAAAGTTGGCATGACTACAAAACTCTAGTTTTTTTTTAACTATCCTGATTATTATTCTTATTATTACTTCAAATTTTAAACATGGAATAAAAAGTTAATTTATTTTAATGTACACATTTCGAAGAACTAACCTTCTTTTCATTTTATTTTTCAATTTTCAGGTACTTGAAACTCATCTTCTTGTACGACTCCACCTTTGAGCTTGTTAAGCTTGGACAAAGCAATGATTTCATTAAATTATTAACGTCATTAAGCACTGTGTTTGCAGTGAAAAATAAATTGTCATACATATTATTAACAATTCACTCTTCTTTTTCTTATCATCCAAACTTCCGTCTAAAATATTTTTCAGTTAATTACATTTCATATATTTGCCTCAGGAAAGTTTTATCATTTTAACGAGTGACTTGTTTTCAATTTTACAAATTCTACAAATTACTTTATAGAAAAATTATGTATATATATATATATATATATATATATATATATATATATATATATATATATATATATATATATATATATATATATATATATATATATATATAAAACAGAGTGATGATGACCACTTTAAACTTATTTATGGAGAGTGAAAATTTGTTATATACGTATAGTTGATAAAAGGCTAAATTGAAAAATAATCAATTCAAATTCAATACATCTTAAATATTAAAAATAAAATAACGAAATGAAAATATAAAATAAGTTAAGAGTTTAAAACTGAAAGGAAAGTAGAGAAATATATTGGCAAGGATGTGAGTGTATGTCAAACAAACATCGCATAAAATATAGAATAATGAAAAATTATATCTAATTTGAAATGTTTTAAAACCAAGAAAATCTCAACTCTTTGATCCCTTCCCACCCCTAAAAGAATACTGTTTAAAGGCCGAAAGTAAAATGTTAAAATTAAAGAACTTGAGAATAATATGCAGGATTTCTAACTTACTCATCACATGACTCCTTATCATGATTTTGAAGTGCGATTTTGAAAAGCTAATACTCTGACTTCTAATGTATAACTGAGCTAATCAAAGATAATATAGTTGAAAGTGTCTAATTCAGATGGGAATGTTTTGATAGACCAAACACAATTCCTCAGTTTGAAAATCGTTAATTATGCAGTTTCAATGCCGCCTTTGGGGGGAAGAAAGGGTCCGGCACTGACTGGAATAGTAGTTCACTTTATTTATGTAGACATATTGGAGAGTGATGTAATCCAGATAAATAAATCAAATATTAATTAAGAATATGTAAACTAAATTATTCCATTCATAATATTATGTACTTGAAAAGTTGAAACAATAAACATTTGTTATTCCAAACCATTCAAGTTTTTTAGAAGCCCAGGTTTTCTCCCAAAAAAAAACTGCTTCAAGTTATAGTTCATGCAAACTGCAATAGTTCAACACAGAAAAGAAAAATATGGTGAAAGTGAGAAACAAAAGATCTAATGTGGGTGGAAATCATGTCTTGGAGGGTGATTCAGTAGAGCTAGCACCAGGGATATCTTTTCCTGATTGCGACGAAAGTGCCTCTAGTGTCTTGTGAAATTCTGTAGGGAGAGGAGGTGGTCGGTGGAGAGGAACATGCTTAGGAACAGGTGCATCATTCTCAATCACCTCACATTCATAGTCATCAGGAACACCCCACGGATCCCACTCTGCACTCCAAAATATACATTCAATATACGTCAATCATATTTCTAATCAATTGATGCAAAAACATTTCAATATATGTTCAGTTCTAAAATTGGTCTCTATATGTAATAAAAAAAAAAGACTCAATAAATTGATCCTTTTTAAATTTAAACATTATCAATTTAGTCTCTGTCACAGTTAATACAATTACGAATTCTTATTTTGGTGCTTATGCATGCAGTACGTTGTTAATTTGGTTGTTAAACGGGCATAGCATTCTTAATTTGGTTCTTATGTGTGTAACACATTCTTAATTTGATCCTTTGCATGTAAAAACTATATTAAGAATTCGTTAAATGTAATGAGACCAAATAAAGAATGTATTACATGTATAAGAGTAAAATTAAAATACTTAAAGGAGCTGACGGGAGCTATAAGATTGGTTTAGTAGTAAAAGTTGGAATGAAGAGTGAAAGAGGTTGTGGGTTCAACTCTGCACTAACATTTAAAAATATAAGATTGGTTTAAAGGCTTTAGAAAGAAAGGTAAAAAAAAGTTGTGGGTTCAACTCTTTTACTAACAAAATACTAACATCTAAGATGTCGATAAAAAAAAATAAAAAAAAAACACACACACAAGGGAGCTGATGAAAAAAAAAATACATAAGGTTGTTAACTGTGTCAAACAGTGACCAAATCCTTAATAAGAGTGAAAACAATGTTGTTGACAGGATTTCAAAAGAATTATAATTTTTTAATATTCCATAGAGAAAGTTTTAGTTCAATGTCTAGTTTAAGTAAAAATAATGAAACTTGAAATGGCAAGTTACTTGTTAAATAGTGAGAATGATTATCAAGCAGCAAAAATTTGGAGATGCACAAAAAACATAGATTTGCATTAAAGCAAGGAAGAGTCAAAGTTCAAATTATTGTCAAGAAATAACAAATAACTTGTGAACTAGGCTGCATCTGTGATAAAAGGAAAAGACAACAACTACCAAATTCAAAATGTGAACAAAACTCAACTGGATTAGCAAAATTAAAAGTACCCTATCCAAGGTAAAACCCCCATTCACATATGCAGTATAGACATCATGGGAGCCCAACAAGTTTATGGGCTGAAAAAGCCATTGGTCCATGAGGCGCATATGACACCTAAGGTATGGAAGGTTTAAGTGCGGATGTGCGCAAAAGAAAAAAGGGAAACCGAGAAGCTGAGGTTGCATGAGTAAGTGGAGAGATTGGTAGAGGGGAGAGTATTTTCCATGGTTATCAAACTCTCAAGTTAACTCGTAAACTCATCGAGTTCCCAGACATGGCTTCCTTCCGAGTTAACTCGGAAGTAAACTCATTTTCTGCGTAAACTCGATAGAATCAACTGTGAAATCTGTAAGATCGTGTAAAATTAAGAGTTTGGAACAATTCTGCGAGCTTAAGTTATATATTTAATGAAATGCATCAAAATTAATGACAATAATCTAAGTATTTATGTTTTACAATATTAATCTTTATGAACAATATAACTATAAATTTTATTTATTTAAAGTTATATAATTTTTTAGACTTATTTGAATTAAGATATTATTTATATAATTTTTTTCATCTGAAGTAAACTTTTACGAGTTTACGAGTCGAATTTACTCAACTCTCACGAGTTTATGTAAACTTTCGAATTTGATAACCTTGGTATTTTCTGTTATTTAGTCTGATGAGGCAAAAGGGGAGGGGGATTAGGTGATTGTCTGTTATAGGAGCTATGCCATGGGCAAATGGAGGTTTCCTCCTATTGTAGTTTCATTTTCATTGCAAATAACATACAATTCACCGTGCCCTCATTTTCTCTGTTCTCTTTTATCACTATTGTTTGGCTTGTAACAATTTTTGGCCCAACCTACTGGATCATTCAATAATCTCGGTGAATACCCAGGAAGAGAAAGAAAAGAGGAATGAGGCAGATTGTGTAATCAACATTATCTATAGAAGAGGACAAAATACAAAAGATCATGGAAGCACATGTTGAACAAGTAGAAGACGAGATTTGACGGATAAGAATGGCTATGGAATCTTTATGGCACCAAACACCCTCCAATTAGTTAACAGCTGAAGCTCTACGATGAGATAATGCTGAGGCACAAAAATAAAAGCACCAGCTCTGGTTTGAAATCCCTTCAAGATAATGCCCTCGATGAATTTAGACAATGAGTGAAGAAGATTGAATTACCAATGTTCAACCATGCAAGAGGTAACAATTCTCTTGATTATGACCCATCCTTTTACATTATGTGCATTGGGGTGTCTTCCTCCTCTAGTTATCATGATTATATTGTGTCTAGGGTTACTCTAATTGTCATAATTATATTGTGTCTAGGATTACTCTAATTATCATGTACTCTTGTATCAATTTATTCTTATAAATAGAAGATTATGAGAGAGATCAATCAAACCCTCTAGAATTATTTTACAATTTAATTCTCAAGTGTATTGAAGTGGTATAGTCAAAAGAAAGTGTTATCATTTCACAAAGGAAATATGCTCTTGATATTTTAGAAGAAACAGGCCTAACAAATTGCAAGCCCATTGATAGTCCTATGGACTCAAATCAAAAGTTAATGAGAGATCAAAGTGAACCTTTCTCACACCCAGAGAGATATAGAAAGCTGGTTCGAAAACTCATCTATCTTACCATAACAACACCTGATCTTTCTTATCCGGTGGGTGGGAGTTGTGAGTCAATTTATGCAAAATCCACATGTTGAGTATTGGAATACAGTGATTCACATCCTTAGATATGTAAAAGGAAACCCATGACAAGGATTGTTATATGAGAAAAAGGGAAGCACTCGAATCGAAGGATATTCTGATGCAGATTGGGTAGGTTTTCCAATTGATCAAAGATCTACAGGATATTGTGTTTTACTTGGAGGGAACCGAGTATCTTGGAAAAGTAAAAGACAGAGTGTTGTTGCTCGATCTAGTGCTGAAGTTAAATATTGATCTAGGACTTTAACTACATGCGAACTTGTGTGGATATGACAACTTCTTCAAGAATTAAAATTTGTGAAAATGAGCACCTGAAATTGTACTGTGACAACCAAGCAGCCCTTGATATTGCCTACAATCTAGTGTTTCATGAGAAAACAAAACACACAGAAATTCACTGTCATTTTATTAAAGAGAAGTTGTTATCCAAAGAACTTGTTACTGAGTTTGTCAACTCTAATGAACAACTCAGTCAGTTTATTAAAGAGAAGTTGTTATCCAAAGAACTTGTTACTGAGTTTGTCAACTCTAATGAACAACTCAGAGACATTGTGACCAAATCTAAGGGGGCCTAGAATTCAATTTATATGTTCCAAACTTGGTGCATATGATCTATATGTTCCAGCTTGAGGAGAAGTGTTGAAATGTAATGTATTTTTCTAGTAAGCTTTTTAGGAGCCCTCTGTTTTTCCTTTGTATGTTGAACTACTATCCCTTATAAATAGGGTAGTATGATGTATTAGGTTAAGAGAGAACAGTAATAATAAAATTTTAGTTTCTCTCCCAACTCTTTAAGTGTTTGTAACACACAAGTTGACAAACAGCACTAAAATTACAACCCATAAGTTGTTCCAGACCAAGTTGTCACACCAAGACATACAAAAAAAATTTGCAACAAAATAATCATGATTCAAATCTCGATTCAATAACCATGTACAAAATAATCAAGACTAACTACCACCAAAATTTGTAGGCTATAAACTCTTGGACAAATCTTAACTGAAATATATTCAGGACCATCAAGACTAATATTGACCGAGCTGCATTATATATTAAATACTCTTACTTTACAACCTGACCAGGCAATATAGGCAATAAAATGATTTTTTATACAACAGATGTTGAAATGACAATGATTGGTTGTTAATTATCATTTACCAATACTACAAATGCTGAAGCCTCACATAAATAGGTAAAAGGCTAACAGGGGATATAGTGACCCTATAATATATCTTAATGGGATAAGTAAATCAGGAGATGAAATGTACATGCAACTTTGTTCCACACGATAATTTGACTCATCCACTTTTTAACACAAAATCAACTGAAAATTGAAATCAATGTCTAACGACACTTCAAATGTTTATATGAAACTAGAGGATTGTTTTTCCTTATTTCAAGTATATTCATTCTTTGCAATCAATAACTAATTATTCTTACACAGTAATGAAACTTAGTGCAACTTCCTAGGAAAAAAAATCTTAGCTAAGGTAAAGTATCTTCCACTTATCACTACTCTACCCGATACAATATATATGTATTATGAATTTAAGTATTACCCATGACTTTGGTGGGATTTTTCCAATATTGGTGCAATTTGGAAACATAATTACCAAAATGGGCAAATTTTTTAAAATTTATGAAGGTACCCATCTTTGTAATTTTTAAAAAATTTAACCATTACGATAATTTCATTTCCAAATTGCAAAAGATTGGTAAAATTGCCAACTTTGGCATTGTACAGATATTTATAAATATTGTCCATAATAGGTACAGATTGTGGATAAAAAAATGGAATGCACACAAGATGTAACTACACATTCATAGTTTGAACGACAAAATTGTCATGGGCAGTGAAAAGTAAGAAAACTGACCATAGTTATAATGAGGAAGTGATTGCAGAACAATTGCCAGGCTTGAAAATTGCATGACAAGGAGGATATATATATTAAGAGGAGTTTTGCTCCCCTTCATTTAGTTCAAACTCCTATAGGCCTGGGAGAGAGTCTAATGTATAGTATAGACGCCTTTGAAAGAGCTATGTTATGGAATTTTGCTTATTTATATGTTGGTGATAAACGTGACTGATGGAGAACTAACTGGCTTTCATATTGCATTTAGTATCTTTATCGTAGCTCTGACTCAATCCAAAATGTTTGAGCAGGATAGCAAAATACAGCACAATTACTGTTAAAATGTCACTGATGATAATGTTTGAACAAGTATTTGAAACTCTGTAAAGTAACGTAAAGGTTTTAACACAAGATAAAGATCCTAATCTGGAAATGTGAGAATAATACAGGTCCAAAGGATTTAGCATAGCCATACTCTTATCACAACAGTCAACAACAGCCCTAGATGAGCTGCTAGCGGTCACTTCACAGAACCAAAGTTTTAACTAAACCTAAAAACATCATCCTGTGTACGACCACATTTGCTACCGCTACCGCATAAGCCCCATGTGTAGCAATTATATGCAATATCAAGGATCACAACGAAATTAAAATTGCCAATTAAAACATACAACTAACATTCAAAAGTCGAACCCAGACTACTCTACCATCGAATTAATTGATTTCACAACCCACAGAGGATCATCCAACAAACCACTCAGCACGAAATTCATAATAAACTAATATTTAAATTAAAGAAAATAAGAAGAAGCAATGGAGAATACCGATCATGTAGGAAATGAGCTTGAGCTCATCCTGAGCCTCTTCGATGAGTTCCTCGACCTGGCCGCAACCAAGCCGTTTCTCGATGGCTTCCCAGTCCTCCTCCTCTTTGCACACGCTCAGCCGGTGTTTCGTGAAGCTCTCCACCGCCTTGCGGTAACCCTCGTCTTCTGGAACCTTCTGGATCTCCTTCAGCGTCTTGCTGTAGAGTCCGATCAGCACCTCCCTCGCGTTCGGCACCACCTCCAACCCCACGATCCCCGTCGAAGCCTTAACCTTCGCCATCAACGGCCGCGCCACCGCTCGTAGAAACATCTTCCCTTCCGATCTCACTCTCCGCAATGTCTCCAAACACGATGCAGTTCGAGTCTCAGAGAAATGAGAGCGTGGGTGGGTACGAAATGGAGAGGCCACCAACTGGGCCTCTAACTCCTTGGCCCAAATGGCCCAAATAGGGTGGCTTTGTAAAGGGAGTTACTCCCTGCACCTCCCCAATTCCAACCCCCACCCCCCATTCCATTTTTACCCTTTTCTCTATTTTTTCTATTCCAATTTTATCCTTTAGCAAAAATTTATATTTATAAATACAATTTTATATTTATATTCTCCCACCCCCACATAACCTATTTATTCTTTTTCTTTTTTATCTTCATGCTTTCATCTTTACGCTTTTTTCCTACGAATTCTCCCGCCGCACCAGCACTGTAAGACCCGTATAAATAAAATGATTTCTTACCTTAAGCAATTTAATTTTGGTGGTATTAGATAATAAATTTTGATGTGAAACGTTGTTGAGAAATATNTAAGGAAGGGAAGAAAATTAAATTAATAATGGTTTTATATTAATTTTCGAAAAAAGTTTGGAATCGTATTTAAATATAATTGTCTGCGCTTATTATATCAGCGGATGGAGCTTGGTCTAGTGGTTGTTGTGTGTGCATGGGAGGGATGTGTGCTTGGTCTTAAGTTCTAACCCTCCCAAGACCAAAAAGGCTCCTANCTATTTTTACTTTCCACCTTGTCATGTGGGTCCCACCATGAGGTAAGAAAGAGAGAACTAAAACTTCTCTTAAAGNGAGAGCACTTTCACGTAAAATTGGTGTGGTTTGGGTTGCTTTAGTCTTCATCTTGCATGCCATGGGTCTTATATTATTCCTCTTCATTTTTTTTTTCCATGGGGTGGGCCACAAGAATTCTAGACTTAGGATGCTTGTAAGTGACCTTGGAGTTTCTTGGAAAGGTTAAACATTGCATTAAAAATGGTAGGCTCCATAAATGGGTATTATAGAGGCACTTAAACACACTTTAAAACTACCATTTACACACATTAAAGAGAGGTTTTATGGGTGTTAATGTGGAGTTAGGAATGGGAAAAATCTGAAATGGCTTAAGGGTGCCTTTGGGAGTGACCTAGAATAAAGTGGTTAAGGGTTAGTAGGATTGAGAGTTAGTCTCTACTTAAATGTGTAACTTTAAGTTAGAAAAAAAAATAACACTTGGAGAGAAAAATAGAGAGAGAGCCGTGAGAGTGAGTGGAGAAACACAACATTGTTCTAGACCAATCAAGTTGGTGAGAGAAAGAAGAACATCCTAGTGTTTGGGTGGTGGCCGTGACTTGAGGGAGTCTTAGAGGAGTGAAGACTTGGAGTCTAGTGAAGGGAGGAAACCTAAGAGCCTTTGGAAGCTT
>NC_028351.1:34483262-34513363 GCF_000741045.1 Vigna radiata var. radiata
ATTATAAGTGGCACTCTGTTAGGGGTGTTACAAGCACCCTCTGCGCCGCCGCACCAGCACCCTCTGCGCAGCAACCACAACCGCACCGCACAACAGCCGCACAAACAGAGAGGAGTTGGAAAGTGAGAGTTGCAGAGCGTTTGGAGGAGGAGGTTTCAAAGCTTTGGTGGGGGTGGGGGTGGGAATACGAAGAGGAATCTTTCTGTGTGTTTTGAGACGGTAAAAGAGGGGGTTACTATAGGGTAGGTTAGGTAGGGGTAAAACGATAAAAATAGAAAAAACATAAAGGTTAATTTTGTATTTAAAAAAAATCCAAAAAAATTAGGGGGTGGAGGTTGGAACTGGGGAGGTATAGAGAGTAAGTCCCCTTTGTAAATAGCCCGTATCCCAAAGGCTTTTACTTTTTAATTTGAAACTTTCCGGAAAAGAATAAAGAAATTGCTAACTTAACATTATTAGTATTATTATTATATTCTCAATATTCAATCGGAATATTCTTTCATAAATCAGTATATAAAAATATATATTAATCTAAAATTATCTATATATCAAATTAACATAATCTATTTTTTAAGATATACTAAAATTTAAATAAATTATTTTGTTATTATTCCATTTTAACAAAATTTGAGACAGAAAATTCATATATAACTTGATAAAAATTACTTTTTATATAATTATTTAATATGTAATTAAATGGATGTTTTAAATGGAAAAAATGTTAAAATAATAAATTAGAAAAAACAATTATAATTATGAAATTAAGATTAAAAATTAGGTTTAAACCTTCCATTAGTTCTCATTTTTGTATAAAAATCTTAGTTCAGTCCTAATGTTTTTATCTGTCTATTGAACACATTTTATCCTAACCGTTAATTATCTCATACGACATTAAATTGAGCTGATGTGTTTATGCTGATGTGCATTACTTGATTAGATGAAATTTTTATTTAAATTAAAATATTATCACGTGACAAAATTGAATTGGTTTATGTTAAAATAATATATAAGGGATTGAAAATATTCACGAAAGGAAAGAGTGAATTGAAAAGGGAATTAGGGATTTGGACATTAAACACCGGGAGTTCTTCACCAAGTCAGGCCATGGGCCTCCCCGCCTGCCACTGATCATGGTCGGACCTTTGCCGTAGGTAGTCTCTCTCTTTCTCATCTCCATGTTCATATTCTTTCTTATGCTCTATATTGGAATTGGGTCTCTCTTGTCGTTGTTGATGTTATGGCTGATGGATATGTCCTGCCACTATTCTCACACCTCACACATCATCAAAATCATCATCACCCGCTTCTTCCACCACAAGTCTTAAATCACAACAAGATTTCGTACCTTGATAGTCAACGACAGATAAGCTCAAAAGTAGTTAAGAAATACCAAATGGACTAACAATTAAAACAGATTAAGTTGATATTCAGGAAATGAAGATCTGATGCAAGAAGTTGTCTTAGGTGTAGTGTGCATATCAAAGTGCTTTGAACACGAAACATACCCATGACATATCAAGGGGTGTTGCATATTAAGGGGTGTTGCATAACTGACTAGTCTTTAGTTCTTTGAGGGCTCCTTTCTGGCTTTTATCCATGACTGATGACTAGATTAGGCCACAAAACATGAGAAGATGACTTGAGGAGTGGATTAGGCCACATCAACACTCTTTTAGCAGGATCAAAATTTCCCACGTGATCTATTGGTAGGAAACCTACCTTCTAGATTTTTACAATTTTATTTCTAAATCTCACTTGTTTTCTTATCAATTAATCAAATCTTGTCATTGAAAGAAGGCTTAATTTTTGTTATACTAACTGTTTTCTTTGTTTAACTAACTCATTTTAATGGTAGATGAATGAACCAAAATGTAGGTTTTTTCTTACTTTGCCTCCTTTACTGTTTTTTTTTTCTCATACCCTTCAAATATAAAAATATATTTGAAATTATAATCTATTAGATTACGTTATTTGGTTGAGATTAAAAATACTTACTCTAGAATATAATATTAAATTTCATATAGAACTACACAATCAACAATATTATCTTATTAAGTATAATCTGGAAAGGTATTCTGAATTGAATACATTGAAATAATATTTTTAATTCAAAACAATATTTTAATTGTATAATTCAGAATATAATATGATTCAAATTTTTTGAAATATGTATTTCAAATATAATTTTAAATTAATCATGAAATATCAAATGCACTAACAATTAAAACGGATTATTTGATATTCAAGAAATGGAGATCTGATGCAAGAAGTTGTCTTAGGTGGACTACTACATATCAAGGGGTGAACATGAAACAGACCCATATAATGCTATCAAATTAGATTAAAAAAATTATATTTGTTCAGTCTGTCGTCAAAATATTACATCGTGAGACATTTATCTTGAAGATCTGTAAGTGCTAATAATTTCAACATTTGTCAACAAAATAACCAGTCTTTCAGTCCATCATTCTCTGGGAGGATTCTATTCTTCCATTCTCTTGTTTTGTAAAAGAGGGGCAACAGGCGAGGATGACTCCAACTTATGATCTTCACTTTCTTCCTTTGTTCTCCCATGGCTTTTTCCCCAAAGAACACCATAAAAACCAGTTTTTGACTTTACTTTGTAAAATACTTCAAACCATACATTTTTTAACACCCAGTTCACCCTTATAAAATGGAAATAGGAACACAACCATTTGAATATGAGGTTCCTCCATCATTTTACTGATGACAAAAGTAAAATGCATCAAAAATTTAAAGCAGTCCATCAATGACAAAGACGGCTCTGGCACTATTTTCCTAGGCGTACTTAAAGATGGCAAGTTGATTGCCATCAAGTGTCTAGACTAAGAGGGTGTAGTATCATGGAATTGATGGTGGAAGAATCGCCATAGAGGATGCACACGGATTCAAAACCTCAATCACAAAAAGGAAACCCTAGAATCGCGCAGCCCCAATTTGGGAAAATCAACACCAACCTGCAGAAAACCTAAAGAAGAAACGCAAAATCACAAAACAAAAAAAACCAACTCCGACTTCTCCTTGTTGCGCCTTCACCAGCCAAACCCAGAAAAACAAACACGTAACGGAAATCCCTATTTCCCTAAAGTCAACAATTAGATTTTTGTGACGTAAAAGACTCTTTGTTTAAATAAGAAAGTCCACATAATCAAAGAATACACATCAGCATTTTATCTTTGCACCATGTCACCAAATATTAATGTCGTCTGAGACCAGTTAAGAGTTAGGGTAAAATGTGTTCACTTTTACAAAAAAATATGACCGAATTGAAACAAATGAAAACATGAGGACCGAACTTAAATTTTCATACCAATATTAAGACCAAAGGAATGTTTAAACCTAAAAAATATAAAGGGATAAGATTTCGATTAAAAAAAATTGTGTCTTTCCTCTCTCTCTCTCTCCCTTTCCCTCCACTTATACAATTACACTTATTTTTATACTTGTTTTCATGTTAGCAAAACAAAATCTCAAGATGAAAAGAAATATGCATGAAATAATTTTAATTTGATTTCGATCTCGGTTCTTTCTTGTTTGTAGTGTTAATTTACAACGGTTGGTTGTCGTTTCTCATATTAAAACTTGTTTTTATTTGACCTTTGTTGTAAATATAATTATAGAACATCAATTTTATACTACAACAAATAATTTTTTATCATCTTTTCTCAAAACTAAATTAGTTGATATTTTAACTCGTCAAAAATGAACTGGTATATTATTTTTGTCTTTCAAATATGACTGTTACTAACTTGATATTTTATAGAGACCTAAATATGGTTTTGCTTGTATTAGTATAAATTAATCTACTCAAGCAAGTGCAATTTTTTGAGCATATACAAGACAAAAATGTTGTATTTAAGGCTAATAGATATTTGTTTTGTAATTGATGGTTTGACCTGAAAATGTAAAATTGGAAAATAAGAAATTATCATCTCATCGCTTGCCCCTCATCCATATGGATCATCCCTTCGCTGTTCACGGTCATTTTATTTTCTCCATCATTTTGTATTTAAATAGGAAACTTTTAATAAAGCGTTTCATTTTTATTAAAAACTTTAAAATCATTTATGGCAAAATAATATATTTGGATAAAGAGTTTTAAAGCAAAATGAAATTATAAAAGATTTGATTATTTAAAATTAGATAATTTTAAGTTATACTTAAATAATATAAAGATGTTTGTATTTTAGAAGTGGTAAAAATTTAAAAATAGTGAGACTAGAATATTTTAATATTAAAGGATTTTAGTATAAATAGGTTTTTTTTTTTTTTTTATGAATGAGTTTCATTACTTTAAAATATATTATCTCTCTACAAACCATTTTTTTAAAGTTCACTTCTCTTTATGAGTTTTCATCCCATTTCTGCTTGTTGAAGAACTGAGATCTTAGGATTGATCATGGCAACGAGCTTTTCAAATTGAATCGATCAGTTTATAAGATAAAGTAAGTTAGCTCTATGTTCCTCTTTTTGGTATGTTTTGTCTTCTTTTGCAAACAAGTTTGTTGTGGTTGCAAGTGACGTTTAAGTCTTCTACAAGGCTTTTTATTTATCAGTGGTCATAACTGTGTGTATCCTGATCATGTTTATGTTGTTCATAGGAGCATATAAGACTTCTTGAGCATTTGGATCAGTTTTAGACCTTCTAGAGCGGTTCCATCATCTGTCATGTAAGAGAAGCTAACTACCACTTTTTTTGACGTTGTTAATATTTTGATAATTTGTGTTGCATGTTTGATTTGGTCTGAAATTGATAATTTGTTATGTTGAGTTGTTGTGAACTGTGTTGAATGTATGGTTGCTTTAGCTTAAATTGATGTTGACTTGGGGAATTGAGAATTTGAACAGTTAAGCAGATTAATATTCATTTTGACACCTAAACCTATTTTTTCACCATTCATTGAATCATAAGTACCAATTTGATCATCTAAATGAGTACCTAGTTCCCCAATTCGTACTTTTGAAGTTGCTGGCGTTGAGCAGCACTGATGTGGCGATGAGCATAAGCATGACAATGAGGGTTAGGGAACATTTCAGCTCTAGACTGTTGAGTGTCAGATCTGTGCCACTACACGACCAAAAGTGTGAATGCTTTGGCGCTTAGTGGTGGCTTTGTACCGCTAAACGCCACTTTTCCCAACAGGTCTGGAATTATTTTCTTCATAATTCATTAGGTAAGAGACTAGTCTTTTTGGGCGAGAGAAATTGCAAGAGCACCAGAGACTCATCTGGCTAGTTTATTTTGGATTCTATATATATTTCTTTTGAAATTGATGATGCTTCATGAACTATAATATGAGTCTGAGTATGTATGGTGTTTATTCAAGTATGATATAGTGATGATGATGAGTTTGTTATTAGTAATGTGCATGGTATATGTGTTTGACGTAATTTCATGAATCTAGTAGAGAGATTTTATGGTGGTGTTCACTAGTATAATGTAGGGATTATGAAATGAGGATGATCTTAACACTTTAATAACCATTCAATCTCGAGTAAAGAATGATAGGATATGTCGTGAAGAATAGTAGGAGGTCTTAGGGGTTTTACCTTGGCCTAAAATAGTTGACACACTTACCGTATGTGAAAGCTTGAGTAGACAAGTTGTTCCACTACACAAGTATAGGTATTCCAAGAGTTTAAAATCAATACATGTATCTGGTTAGTCAAATCTAGAACGAATGATCGTATGTCTTAGAATTGATTTATTTGTCTATGTTATATGCTTGCTTTTATAAAAATGTTATTCGATTTTTTTTTAACATTAGATTATCCTTCTTTCTTATTTGTTGTGTTTATTCTCTATTTTGCTATGATCACCTAAATGGTCTGAGTAGAGAAGGATGTCCCTAAGAATCAGGTGATGGTTAGTGATGAAGCGTTAGATCAAGATGTTAGTTTCTTTGTAGATCAAATATTCCATAAAACTCTAGTATACACTTTTAATTCCAGATAAAACTCTATAGTGATTATAAGATCCTTGTATGTAAATATATTTAATTTTATAATTATGTATGCAATAATATAATAGTCTTTTATACATATTTTTTTTAGTGAAAAGTTTGTGTGATGTCACATTTTAGTAATTGTTTAATGTTAAAATGGGATGTTACAAATAAAATTTTGAATTTGTTTTGTATTTTTTTTATCATCTCTAAATCCTTTTTATTTAATTTTTTTTTAATAGTTCAACACCATTGTCTTGATATTACTTTTTTTTATTGATAAAGTTTTCTTTTTCAAGTTAAAATTAATTATTATTGTTTTTCAACCATTACCACAATTTTTTTTAATATAAAATAATATTATTCTTTAAACTAATGACGGTTTTTTTTCAAGATCAATTATACTTTTTAATATATATATATATATATATATATATATATATATATATATATATATATATATATATATATATATATATATATATATGGGTTTGTTGTACGCTTGTTTTACGTTTTAACAATGTGTAACGGATTATAGTAGACAAAAATACCCTCATTTATCATGGATTCTAAGTTTTAAGGTTAAGGATATTTAAATAATTTTCATTCTCAAAACNAANAAAAAAAAAAAAGAAACCCCAAAACCGTTACTTGCCCCAATTGAAAAAAAAATCAGAAACCCTTGTCATCAGAGATATTTTCTCTCTCATCTCAACATTTTCTCTGTCATCACTCCAACAATTTTTTTCTCATCTCAACCCAATTAAAGATGGTGGTGGTAATTTGAATCAGAGATATTTTTTAAAAATTGAAAAAGTTTACTCTTTTATAATCATTTTATATTTATCAATGTGTGTAAAATGAATATAAATTTTGTCACTTTATGTTACTCTTTCCAAATCTCAAAGGTAAAAAATGATTTTACTGTTTTTTATCTTGCACAATGGTTAAAGTTTATATAAACGCATGTAGAAGTTGATTCAGGGATAAAAAGGGGACAAAAGGAAATTAAAGAAATAGGTATACAAGAGCTCCTTAGGAGTACAATTTTTCAATTCTAGGTTGTAATCTTACATCATGTATCCCATACCAATAGAGAAAGGAAAAGGAAACACTTTGTGTAAAGGAAAAAGGACAATANAGGGAAATATCTTGTTCTTTAAAAATATAATGAAATGTGGTGTAGATGTGTAAATAATGTATGAAAATTTAATTGATTTATGAAGGTTTTATTTACATGATTTAATTTAAAAATGAAATTTAATAATAATAAGAAGGGAAAATATATAACACATCCTCCAAATGAACGAACAGACATTTATTTACATGATTTAATTTAAAAATGAAATTTAATAATAATAAGAAGGGAAAATATATAACACATCCTCCAAATGAACGAATAGAGCAAGAGTAACAAATTACGATGTCACGGGTTATTGTGTATGACTGAGGGAGAGTATGGAGACAAGAGAGAAACAAATTGGATAAGTGAGGAAGGTGGATTAGGGTTAGGCAAGGGTTTCTGATTTTTTTTTTTCAATTGGGGCAACAATAGGGATGATAGAGAAAATGATGGAGTGAGAGAGATGAGAGAGAAAGGGTTGAGAGGAATGAGGAGGATGAGTAAGGGTTTAGGGTTTTTTTTTTTTAGTTTTGAGAATGAAAATTATTTAAAAATCCTTGACTTTAAAACTTAGAATCCATGATAAATGAGATTATTTTTGTCTACTATAATCCGGCACACATTGTTAAAACGTACCAACTGAAAAACAAGCGTACGCATGTTAACAAACCCCATATATATATATATATATATATATATATATATATATATATATATATATATATGGTTTGCTAATTTGCATAAGGATTATTTTAGTTGGTATATTTTAGTAAAGTGTATCCAGCAAAGTTTATGTTAAAAAAAAAACTAACTTTAAATCAAGGATATTTTAATAATTTTAAAATTTAATTTAAAATAAAAAAAATAAAAAGTAATTATTGATCATCCTGATTGGTCCACGTGTATTAATAGTTATTACCTTTAATTTATTTTTTATTTTAAAAAACAACTATCTTTTATTTTATTTTTTATTTTAAAAACAACTACCTTTTAAAAATATATATTAAAAAATAATAAATATTATACATGATAAATAAATATCTTTTATTTTTTTATTTTAAATCAAATTTTAAAATTATTAAAATATTCTTAGATATTTAGTTAGTTTTTTTTAGCATGGATTTTTTTTATCCTAAAACTTGTTACACTTTGTTAAAATGTACTAACCTTTAAATAATTTTTTTAATTAAAATATTATTTTATCAATTTTATTTGTTTCTTTAAATTTAATCGTTTTTTTTATTTGACAGTTTCTTAAACGTAATCATTTTTAGTTTAAAAGTTACATACAAAATAAATAAAAACTATTTATAAAATTAACATAAAAATATTTATATTTTATTTTATAATTATAATAATAACATAATCTTAATTTTATTAATTTTTATTTGTCATAAACAAAAGTGAATGTTCTCACTTTTATATATATATATATATATATATATATATATATAGGTGTCAAGGTGAGTCCATCTGACTTACATGGGTTTACTCATCACGGAGTATGATAAAATAATATTACTTCAACCCTAATAATTTTATTGTGAGTCAAAAATTTTATAATTTGAATCTACCCACCACGTTTTGGGGAATTAACTCGATTTATTTTTTATAATATTGGAATCATGCAAATAAAGAACTCCTCGTTATAACATTACATTTTTCTTCGTTAAATTTTAAAATCTGATAAAAAAATTTTTTATCAAATTTTGATATCCAACAAAAAAAATTTCATTTTCTTCATCATAATTTTAAATCTGATAAAAAAAAAAAAATCTTTCACTGAATTTCAAAATTTAATGAAGAAAAAATTCTTTATCAAATTTTAAAATCTGACGAAAAAAAAATCCTTCATCGAATTTTAAAATTCAATAAAAAAATATTTTTATCAAATTTTAAAATCCAATAAAATCTTGAAAATTTTTTCATGTATTTTGAAATTTGATAAAAAAAATCTTTTATGGAATTTTAAAATCCAATATAACAAAAACAATGGAGTGTATGATTTTCTAAATTGCAGAGAACAATTTTGGAATTTTAAAATAATTTGAAAAATACAAAATAAAATAATTAGAATTACAGGATAAAAGAGTCTTTTCTGTAAACACATAAGACTTTGACTAATCTCACCACGAAACCCACCCATTAACATCCAAAAGCTCAAACACATTTTTTTTTGCATTTAAATAACTTTTTATACAACTTTATCAACCAAGAATTATTTGAAATATTAACATATCAATAGAATCCAAATTGGATGAAAAATCCAACCTATTATCACTAGAATTTCACTGGTAAACATTGCAACCAACTTACATCGTCAGCCCCAAAGGTTACCCTCTACAATGCAACAATGGTGACGAAACTCTAAAACAAATGTCAATAATCATCCTCTACACAAGTCTGCGGAGCTCGCGATTTGTTAAGAAAATAATAAATTTCCTATTTGGCACAATGTCAAATGGACAACAATGGTGACGAAACTCTAAAACAAGTGTCAATAATCATCTTTTCCAGAAGTCTGCGGAGCTCGCGATTTATTAAGAAAATAATAAATTTCCTATTTGGCACAATGTCAAATGGAAGTAATACTAAAACTAATGTCAAAATACCAATATTATAATTATTTGATTTAATATCTCTGATAGTCCCTATTTTCGTCAAGTGCATTCGATTTGATTCTAATTTTTTTTTTATGTTCAATGTTGTCCTAAAGAATGTAATTTTTGTTCAATTTGGTCCTTTTTGCAAACGGTGTTTAAATCGTTAACAGTAGACAGTCCAACTGTGCAATAAGTGACACATCACCCTTGACACGTCATCATAATCTCCTACCTCCAGAAACCCTAATTTCCTCCTAACCTTAACCGCCGCCACCACGCTCACGGCCAGCCACCATCTTTGAACCTCCATTATCAAACATTTTGAAACCCTAACCAGATGGTCGCACTACCACCACCACTATTCATCTTCTCCAACCAACAATCACCCAGAAACACCACCATGACCATCTTCCCCTTCCTCCACCGTGAATTGCCATCAATATTTTGTCGTGACAACCATGACTTTGGCAACGAGACAACGAGCCATGCGCAAGCTCATCTTCTCCCTCAAGTCTTCAACCTACAAAGGAAAATATAGAGAATGAAAAACTCAATTGGAGTATAATTGTTGTCTCAAAGGCACCATTCTCCATCAACCTTCATCTTCTCCAATCCTCGTGAAGTTATTCTTCAAACCTACAAGAAGAAAGAAACCAAAGAAACCAAATCGCAGACAAGCAACCATGAGCCAGATTCGCATTGCCACGCTCTCGCATTTCGAAACCCGTTCAATTTTCCTCTCGCGGCGGCATAGGCGTAAGGAAGACTTCCCTCTTACATTCAGAAACCCTAATTTTTTGGGTGGGAAAGGGACTGCCACGTGGCAGTCTTTCATTGGTTGCATCATGTTTCAGTCAAGGCAGGTCAGCACTGATATGTCCATCGTTAACGATTTAAACATCGTTTGCAAAAAGGACCAAATTGAACGAAAATTACATTCTTTATGACAACATTGAACAGAACAAAAAAACGGGAACCAAATCAAATGCACTTGACCAAAATAGGGACCATGAGGGGTATTAAGCCTAATTATTTAACACCTAATGTATTAAAATATGTACATTTATATTCAATTCATTAATAAAACCTTCAATGAGCATATTGAATACTCGAAATTTGAATTATACGTTTATTGAGTTTATATAGAAAAATATTTGGGATGAATTGATTTGATTCTATCATTGCATTTGAGTAGTATAAATATACAAATTGATAACTTAATTGAAAAGAGTTAAAGAAAATAAATTCCACTAATTTAATATCAATTATTATAATATTAATTATAATAATTGATATTTATTACTAATAATTAAACTAAATAAAGGGAAAGTAAATATAAAAAATTAACTAATAAAGACTAATTATTACAATTTAAAACTAATTATTATAATAGATAGTTTAATATAACTTGTACTAGACAACTAAGTGTAAATGGCTAATTACCTCAAAGTTTGCATTACGCAATTAGTGAGTTTCTTGTACTAGAAAAACTAAGTAAAAAAAGACTAATTATCGCTTATTAACTCTTATTATATATTTTTCAAATCCTATTCCACTAAGTATAATTTGATCTTTAAAGTTTGTATTAGGTATTTATTAAGTTTTTCTTATTGTGTGATTATTTAACATTATGTACATTTATATTCAATTCACTGATAAAATCTTCAATGAGCATATTAAGTGCTTGAATTTTGCATTACGCGTTTATTGAATTTTTTTTGTAACTTGTACCACACACATTAAGTGTAAATGACTAATTATCTTTAATGGACTCTTATTGCATATTTTTCAAATCATATTCCAGCTAAGCATGTTTCAAATTTTGAAGTTTGCATTAAGCATTTATTGATCTCACGTAAAAATAACATCTCCATTGTAAAGGTTGTACAATAATTTATATTGTATTTTTTTATATTTATTATAAGATGCCCAAACAACTAAATACGTGTATGACTAAGTATGTATGATTAGGTAATGCATGTTGTATTAATATATATATATATATAAATATATATATATATATATATATATATATATATATATATATATATATATATATATATATATATATATATATATATATATATATATATATATGTATTCATTAATTTTCTTGTAACTTTCACAAACTCAATAAATTAATACATCGACGACTATTTAATAATTAGTGGATACAGATGTCTTTATACAATTTTCAAATTCTATTCCAGCTAAGCATATATTAAATGTATTTATTAAATGTATGAATATATTGGTTTTATTGTTAAAAACTTATATAAATATGTACAAGAAAAAATGTCATTATCTACGGCTAAAATCCGTATATAAGGTTCAAAATCCGTATATAATATTTGGTTATATATGAATTATATTGTTGTAAAAAGGCTGACAGAAACACAAACAAAATTTCATGAGGCGTGTAGAGTCACTGTCCTTAAGGACTTATTCGCGGTGTGTTGTGCAAGTCTTCCAGGATATAATAGGAACTTCTCAGAATATTTCTGAAGATCTTAGAACTAGCAAAGATCTCTTAAAAGAGTATAAGAATAACCCATAATATTTTTAGAAGAAGAAGAGAGCTAAAGAATGAAACTCAGAGAAGAGGAGAATGAGAAAAGATTGATTTTGGTGTGTTTTGGAATGAGAGACGTGCTCTCAATTTATAGAGTCAGGAAAGAATAAAAGAAATAAAGGAAATTAAAAATCATAAATTTTCAACGTATTAAAACAATTTGAACGTTGCTTAATATATTTTTAACGTTTGCCCATTAATAAAACATCAACGTTTTAGCAATGTTCCAAAGCAAAGTCTTCACTTTTGCAATATAATAATAATATATTATAACAATCCCCCACATATTGCAAAAGAGAGTTGAAAGAAAAGATGAAAAACTTGTATTCTAGGTATAGGATGTAATGCATCAGAGCTGGTATAACAAGTTATATGAATCAGTCTTAGATTGAGAAACTTAACACACAGTGTAGTTGGTATAGCAAGCTATATGAACCAAAGACACTTGACGTGTGTTAGAGGTTTATCAATCACAATACACCCCAAAATCCTTGTTGTTATCGCTGTGTTGTACCTACTAGGCCATGTGTGTGCCTGGAATTCATGAGTTCTCTAGATCATGCCAAGATCTCATGCAAGCGGCCCCACTTGACACTCATATAGGTGATTTCATCAAGTGTATGCTGCAAATCATACGCCACCTATAAGGAATATGAAAATCATTAAAAACTTTGTTTAAGCTACCACATAGAATTTTAATGACAAAGTTTAACCTCTCAAAAATGCAGTCTTTAGCACTTTCACACACATCATACGAAGGGACATAATTGATTAAAATCAATTTAGTGCTATCAGAACTAACAAGTGACTTGTTTTTACCCATATGAACCTTATTCATGGGATCTCCAATCACAAAGGTTGGGTTATCATCACTTGTTTGTTTGCAAGTGGCTTAAGTCACATTCCCCTCGATGTTTCTAATATCATTTGTCTTCCCAGGGGTTTTGTCAAAGGATCCGCTATATTTCGTTCTGACTTTACATAATCAATGGAAATAGTTTCATTCCTTAACAACTGCTTCACCAAATTATGTCTCAATTGTATATGTCTATTTTTTCCATTGTAATTCTTGTTTTTAGCTATAGCTATTGCCAATTGGCAATCACAGTGTATTGATACCAATGGGGTTGGTTTCATTCCTAGTGGAATGTTCGCTAAGAAGTTTTTCAACCACTCAGCCTCATTTCCAGTCATCTCAAGAGCAACAAACTCATATTTTATTGTTGATCTTCAAATAATAGCTTGTTTGGCTGATCTCCATGTAATCGCACCACCCCCAAGTGTGAATACATAACCACTAGTGGATTTTGTCTCATCTGAATCAAAGATCCAGTTAGCATCATTGTACTCTTCTGGTACAGCGGGAAATCACTATATTCAATGACATAATCCATTGAACCTCTTAAGTATCTCATAAGCCTAGCAAGTGCATCCCAATGTTCCTAATTAGGACATTGAGTGTACCTACTCAGTCTACTTACTGCATAAGCAATATCAGGTCTAGAAAAGCTCATTAAGTGCAGTAAGTTCCCAATTATCTGGGCATACTGAGGCTGAGATAATGATTCTCCTCTATTTTTCATTAAATTAGATTAGCATCATAAGGGGTACTCACTGGTTTTAAGTCATAAAACCCAAACTTCTTAAGAAGTTTCTCAATGTATTTTTCTTGAGAGAGTAATATACTATCTCCCTTCCTTATGATTCTAATACCTAAAATCACATTGGCTTCACCCATGTCTTTCATTTCAAATTTTGATCCTAGAAACAATTTAGTTCTAGTGACAATCTCATTGCATGTACCAAAGATTAACATGTCATTCACATACAAACATATAATGACACTATCACTATTTTCAGATTTAGAGTACAAACATTTATCAACATCATTAGGTGAAAAACCATCACAAAGCAACACATTATCAAGTTTTCCAAGCCATTGTTTTGGTTCTTGTTTCAACCCATACAAGGATTTTAAGAGTTTACAAACTTTATCCTCTTGACTAGGTACAACACACCCTTCAAGTTGAGTCATATAAATTTCCTCCTCTAAATCACCATTCAAAAAGGCTGTTTTAACATCTATCTGATGTATCACTAGTTTATGGATAACTGCTAAAGCTAATAACACTCGAATAGAGGAAATCCTAGTCACAGGAGCAAAAGTATCAAAGTAATCTATGTTGGGTTTTTGAGTAAAAACTTTTGCTACTAATCTTGCCTTATATTTTTCTATGGATCCATCAGGGTGATATTTCTTCTTAAAGATCCACTTACAACCAATGGGTTTTTCTCCTTTAGGAAAATCTACTAAAGTCCAAGTGTTGTTCTGAATTGATTCAATCTCAGTCCTAATGGTTTTATCCCACTGTTTTGCATCAGGAGCACTAGTATACAAAGCTTGTTGGATCACTATCAATAAGATAAGTATAAAAGTCATCACCAAAGGAAGTTTCCTTTCTCTGTCTTTTACTTCTTCTCAAATCCTCATTCATGGTATCACTATTATTATTATTATCATCATCAACAGGTTGAGACATATCACTAACCTTTAAGGGAAACACATGTTCAAAAAACTCAACATTTTTCATCTCTATTATAGAATTTCTCTCAAGTATGTTACTTTTAACAACTAGAAACCTATAGGCAGCACTATGTTCAGCATAACCTAAGAACATGCAATCAGCAGTTTTGGAGCCTATTTTCCTTTTCTTAGGATCGGGTAACATCACCTTAGCTAGGCACCCCCACACTCTTAGATATTTAAGGTTAGGTTGGTAACCTTTACACAACTCATAAGGAGTTTTACCGGTTTTCTTATGGGGTATTCTATTTTGTAAAAAACATGCAGCAAGCAAGGCTTTTCCCCAAAGGTTATCAGGTGCACCAGAACTAACAAGCATAACATTCATCATTTCCTTAAGGGATCTATTTTTCCTCTCAGCTACTCTATTAGACTCAGGTGAATATGGTGGGGTCACTTCATGGATAATCTCTTATTTAACACAAAAGTCATTAAACAAAACATACTCACCATCTCTATCTGATCTAATCCTCTTAATCTTCTTATTCAATTGATTTTCTACTTCTGCTTTATAGGTTAAAAACATATCAAAGGCTTCATCTTTGTGTTTGATTAAGTAAACTTTGGTGTATCTAGAAAAATCATCTATAAAGGTCACAAAATAATTTTTGCCTCCTCTAGACATTGTTTGTTTCATATAAGCTAGATCAATATGAATTAACCCTAACAGTTCAGTTTGGCGTTCTACAGAAAAACATGTCTTCATTATTAATTTAGATTCTACACAAATATCACATTTACTACTCTGTTTAACATGCATATTAATCAATCCTAGTCGTTGTAATTTCAAAACATAAGAAGAATTCACATGACCTAATCTAGCATGCCATATATCATACGAGTCAACAATATAAGCAGAAGAACTAGATTTATTCATAGTTTCAGAAATGTTAAGTACAAAGAGGCCTTGATCACAATATCCCTTCCCCACAAAAACATTATTTTTTGTCATAATGATCTTGTCAAACTCAAATGACACTTTAACCCTCATCTTTCCCAACAACGCTACAAAGATTAAATTAACTTTGATTGAGGGCACATGTAGCACATCACTCAAGGCCAGAGTCTTTCCAAATGTGAGTTAGAGAAGAACTTTTCCTTTTCCTAGAACAGGAGTGGTGCTAGAATCACCGAGGTAGACATGTTCTTCTTCATCCCCTACATTAGTGTAAGAGGTAAAGGCACTTCTGATTGCACAGATATGCTTGGTAGCACCAGAGTCTACCACCCACTTGCTCACATTGGTCATCAAATTTTCTTAAGAAACGACCACAGCAATAATGTCATCTCCTTCGGCTATATTGACCCTAGGAGGATTGTCGTTTCTCGCTCTGCACCTGCATTGTGGTGCATGATGCCCCGGCTTCCCACATACGAAGCAATTTCCTTTCTTCTTGAACGTGGGTTTAGATTCATTGGGACGGGATTTAGGAAAATGATTTTTCCTTTTGTGATCAGGTCTGTGTTCGTACCTTTTGGGAGCAGGTCTTACTTCTACCATATTTGCCTTTGTAGTCAAAGCTTTGCCCTTCCAGTAGCAGACTCCTTCCTGTTGGTATCTTCAATTATTATGTGTGTAAAGAGTTCTGGTATAGACATTTGTTTGTGCCTGTGTTTCAACTGTTGTTTGTAATCTGTCCAGGATGGCGGTAATTTCTCGATCAAAAGTTCTGAAACAAATTCATCCGGAAGTAGAATGTTCTCTGCTTTGATGTCTTCGAGCAACTTGTGGTATTCATTGATTTGGGTTTTCATGTCCTTGTCTTCAATCATTTCCCAATGATAGTAGTTCCCTAAGACGAACCTTTGTCTGACGACATCTTCGGCAGTGTATTTGAGAATCAACGAGTCCCAAATGTCCTTTGCTTCCTTGTAGGAACAGTACACATCGAACAAATCATTAGAAAGTGCACTAGGCAGAGTGTGTCGGCATACCTTGTTCGCGTAAGTCCACTCTTTAACTAGTGTTGAGTTTGAAGGAACAGTAGAGTCGGGCTTCGGAGATGAAATAGCAGCAGCAACTCCATACATGTCTAAAAGGGTGGAAACACGTTCGTGTCAGCGTCGGAAGTTCTATCCAGAGAAAAGTTCAATTTTAGACTCGTCCGAAAGTGACTTTGCAAAGACCGTCTGGGTTCCAGGAACAATGATTTGGCTCTCTGAAGGCATGTTGTTGACGTCAGCCATAAGTCCTTAAGATTGTTGTAAAAAGGCTAATAGAAACACGAACAAAATTTCCTGAGGCATGTAGAGTCACTTTCCCTAAGAACTTATTTGCGGTATGTTGCGCAAGTCTCCCAAGATACAATAGGAACTTCTCAGAATATTTTTGAAGATCTCAAACTAGCAAGGATCTCTTAAAAGAGTATAAGAATAACCCAGAATATTTTTAGAAGAAGAAGAGAACTAAAGAATGAAACTCAGAAAAGAGGAGAGAGAAAAGATTGATTTTGGTGTGTTTTGAAATGGGATAGGTGCTCTTTATTTGTAGAGTCAGTAAAGAATAAGAGAAATAAAGGAAATTAAAATTTTTTTAACGTTTGCCCATTAATAAAACATCAACGTTTTAGCAACGTTCCAAAGCAAAGTCTTCACTTTTACAATATAATAATAATATATATTATAACATATATATGGGTAAAAATATGTATATAATACTACGTAGTTAGGTTTATATATGGATATATCCGTACATAACTTATATATATATATATATATATATATATATATATATATATATATATATATATATATATATATATATATATATATATATATGAGGTTTGTTAATGCGTGTAGGTCTGTTTTTCAGTTGGTACATTTTAACAAAATAATTTTCATCTTTAAAACTAAAAAAAAAAAAGAAACCCCCAAACCCTTACTCACCTCTTTCATTCCTCTCAATCCTTTCTCTTTCATCTCTTTCACTCCAACCTTTTCTCTGTCAACTCTACTGTAACCCCAATTAAAAAAATCAGAAACACTGGCTGTTTAGCAATTTCTTACAAAAAAATTATTTTATAAAGAGTTTTCATTTTATAAATTGTGTCTTATCTAATTTTATCTAATTTTCACAAGCATAATGACATATGAAAGAATTGGTAATTCACCTGAAAAAAAAAATAGAAACTCTCTCTATTAAACAATTTCTTACAAAAAATTGATTTTATAATGAGTTTTCATTTGATAATTTTTGTCTTATCTAATTTCACAAGCATAATGACATCAGAAGGCATTGGTAATTAACCTGAAGGTTTTTTAAGATATGACGATTCAACATTTGTAGATGAGAAATTACAGAGGTTAGTGAAGATGATGAAATTGAAGAGATCTTGAATGAACATTTGCCTAAAGGCGAAATATGCCAATGACTCAACTTTTTACAAAGGTAAATTGTTTAACGACTAGTATTTCTAGTTTTTTTTCAGTTGAATCTACCATAGGATGATAGAGAAAAGGTTGGAATGAGAGAGATGAAAGAGAAAAAGGATTGAGAGAGGTGAGTAAGAGTTTGAGGGGTTTTTTTTTTTTTTTAGTTTTGAGAATGAAAATTATTTAAATATCCTTGACTTTAAAGCTTAGAATTCATAATATATTAGGGTATTTTTGTCTAATATAACCCAGTACACATTGTTAAAATGTAGCAACTGAAAACCAGACGCGTTAACAAACCCTTATATATATATATATATATATATATATATATATATATATATATATATATATATATATATATATATATATTTATTTATTTATTTTGATGCTTTATTTTTTTAAATGATTCTATGCATTGAGATAATTTGGAGGGAATGATATCATGTTGAAGTAAGTCTGAATAGGCATTTGCATAGTGTATTAAATGACTTATAAAACCTTTTCATCTTAAGAGTTTAAAGTTCATTTAGTTAATTACTGATCTTGGATTTCTATAACTTCTCTTTTTGGATTGAATTTTCTAAGAATATAACGACTGTTAGACTCAGAATGGGGTATCTTTAGTACCATTAATCTCTGGCAATGGATTATTCATTCTTAAAGAGTTTAGTAATTAGATATGATACTTGGCTTTATTTTACCTATCCTATTATGTGTTGTATGTTGGTTTGCTTAGTGACATTGACTAATAACTATCATGTACTAAATGTGCAGGCAGCATCTATGTTCAAAGGGCCAGTGCCTCCTATTGTCCCCTTTTCTTTAGAGTCTCTTGGCTTTATGACCCCTTTTTGTATCCTGCAACTTTTATTTATATATATTATCTTTGTTTAGAAGATATATCAAGATACTACCAGAGTAACTTATTTTTTCCCTCGGGACCTTTTTATTATATTATAGTATATCTGTTTTCATTTCTAATTGGAAATTGAACTTAACCAGCCTTCAGATAGTGAACATTACAAAGAATGCATTGAATCAATTTTAAAAGGCCCCATTGGTATCACGTTACGACATCGTTTACAATAAAAATATCAATTCTCAATTCACATCTTTGAGAGATATCCCCATTATTCACAATAAAAATCTCAATTCTCAAATCACATTTTCTCTCCTCTCCAATTAATGTTACACTAACAAGAGAATCGCTAGAACTTGGCAGAACAGAGTGGCAGGAGAGGATCCAGTTTCCTCTTAAGAACAGAAATAACAAGTTTTTCCAAACAACTATTGATCTTCATTATTTCCACATCCATAGACAATGTATACTCTAATACCATTCACATAATAGCTTCCTAAATGAAGATAAAGAAAAATATTCTTACAACTATCATACAAAGACATTAACCATAACTGCTAATTGGTAGAGAAGACGGTACCTACACCCTATTAACCCAACCACACAGATAACAAACACATAAGCTAAGGGCACGAAAATCGAACTATTACATTACAAATGTGTTCACACCAAGTTAGGCACAATTTAAAACAAACAACAATAAGAATAACTGAATCCATCCCTAAGACAATTTTCACAAAGTGCATTAACCATCACAGTTTGTGTTGTTCAAAATCGCATACCCTAAACAAGTTATTACCCAGAAAACCAATACAAAGAAACGTATATTTTAAAAAAGAAGGAACTTATATCACCTTGAGCGCTCACTCTCCAACAATACAGCAACATTGACTTAAACCACTAAGAATCTTCTTAATCTGCCACATAATACCTTCAATCGATGCTTCCGAACACTCCAACCACGGCTTGCGACCGGAACCACATATGTGTCAAATAAAACACAAAAAAAATGAGATCACGGTTCGCCATTTTCAACTCAATCGGTGAAGTTACTCTTTCAGCGCCCAACTACAACACCGCACCAAACAACGATAGTTCAAGAGAGAAAGACGAGGAAGAATCAAACTATGAAGAGGGTTCCAGAGAACAACAATCAGACGGAAGAGGGTTCCAAAGAGAAACAATCAGACCGAAGAACGACAGAATGCGAGTGAATATGGCGTTCAAGAGAAAAATGAAACCTCTAGAGTTTGAGAAACAGGAGAAACCTGAGAAAGAGAGGGCTCGAGCTTCAATGCGAGTGAATATGGGGTTCTAACTACATATTATTAAAAACTTATTTTCCTAATCAGAAATACATATTATTAAAAAACTTATTTCCCTAATTCGTATATAATATACGCATCTAAAATTTCATTCTAACTACATATGGATACTACAGCTTATATACAGATCCCATCCTTTGATAATTTTCCCGCCACCTCGTGCCAACTTTATATACCGAAATTATATACGGATTTTCCATATATAAAAATTCGTATATAATATCCGTATATAACGTATTTTCTGTAATCCGTATATAACTTTCATATATAATACTTGATTTATATACGGATCTAAATCTGTATATAATAATCTGTATATAATTCCATTATTTCTTGTAGTGGTAGATTGATTGATTAATAGACATTGCACATATCATACATGTAAAAACTTAAAATAGTGTTTTAAAATTGATAGTGATTTAAAAATAGTGACTTGATTATTTTAATATTAAAAAGATTTAGTATAAATAGATTTTTTATAAACGAGTTTCATTCTTTAAAACACATAATCTCTCTAGAAATAACTTTTCTTGAGTTTTTTAACTTTTTTTTCTAGGAGTTCTCCCACTTTTTCATCTGTTTGACGATTAGAAACCATCTTTGTAATTAATGAGTTTTACAAGGGTAACCAATCAAATCTATAATAAAGTAAGTTGGTTTTCTACCATTTTTCTCAGTCTAATATGTCTTTCTCTTTACATATAGGTTTTACTTGTTTGCATGTGACCTTAAACTCATCAATATGAGTTTCTACTGATCAATAATCATAATGGTATGACCTAATCATGTTTTTTATGGTTTTATGTGTAAATAGAACATTTAGTGGATTTGAAAGTATTTTTGTGCCTTAGAGCTTGATGACCAGTTTTAAGAAGTAAGGGAAGTTATCCCTTGCTTTGTGAATTTGTGAAATTAGTTTAATTGTGCTGCTACATGTTGACGTTAAAGAAAAGTGGGTCAATATAATTTTTCTTCTATTAAATTTGTTTTGGTATGCAATCATGTCTATTGAGTGCAAATTGTATGAATTGGTTATTATATGAATTGTTGGTTTGATATGGAAATTCAATGAGAAGACTCCAAATTGAGTAGTCTTGATTGATATCGATTAAAGTCTGGTTTATAGTTGTTTGAAATAAAAGAAAGTACTAGAGGTACCAAATTGAGTCAATTGATCAAGCTAGATCCTTCCTATTCATTGTCTAGTTTATGCTATGGCTTTGGGTGATAGCAAAAGGGCGTTGGGCGCCATCTTCATATATTTTACGGTTTGGGAGAATTTCTTTTTAGGGCATTGGGCGCAAAAAGGCATCGTTAGGCACCATTTTGATAATGGGCTTCTGACTTAGTTCTCACTAGGCACTCTACTAGGCGAAACCAAAGTCAGTGAGCTCATTGACATTGTGTCGTTGGGTTCCATTTTTATTTTATCCAAAGGTATTCCAGGGGCCTTCTCTCTTTGGGCGCTGATGGGCTTATTGGACGTCAAAGCCCTTGGAGAGCCAGCACCGGGTGCACCTTTAAATTCCACGAGGCACCATTTGCTATGCATATTGTATTGATTGCTTTTCATGTTTTTGTCACATCAATTGTTATCTAAATGTTGTATCTGGTTATTAAAGTGAAATTTTGGCATGGATGGATGGATTGTAGGGCATTTCTAGGGAGGGAATCCAATTTAATTTTTGATTCACTAGAGTGTGCCATAAGGTAAGGATTGCTCCATTTTGTGTAGTCATCCTGAACTCTATTAATCATTCATACTCAGATAGAGAAAAATGATTAGGTGGTGAGAGTGGCAGGAGGTTCTATCATAAGGACGGTCTTAGGGTTTGTATGATCATGACGAGGACTAAGCTTGTGTGTGTCATGTAACGACCCAAATTAGTATATAAATCTACTAATTTAAATCGTTAATAAAATAATAACCAACAACACATAACTTTAAATTTATATACAAAGTATTCACAGTCCTCTAATATTGTAAGTAAATTTTTCAAAAATAACATTTCATATCATTAAGGAACTACTAAATACTAAAGTATATAAATATATACTTGCGTCATTTCCTATTCACCAACTCACAATCTCATTATTGTTCCTCAATATACTACCTACATGATCCTCTACTCCCCATATATTGATATAGATATACGATCATCACAAGTGAAAACCACAAAGGGTAAGCCAATTGAATTATAACAATCACTATCCCAATTCAAATATCATGTACAAAAATGAATTATTCTTTCATACAAGCATTCATAACAACCTGATTCATGTTATAATGGCAATCGCAAATATACTCATTCATATCCCAAATATTCATAAACATATTCTTAGACATAAACTCCATTCATATCCTAAATAATCATAAAAACAAAAACATAGACACAACCACCAGAGAATTAGTGTATAGACTAGTATCAAAAGATCATACACCAAGCATTTCTAAACTTCTTCTGCACACCCAAAAGTCATAATAAAAAATCGCATCTGATCCATATTAAAATTTCTTCTGCACCCATAAGTCATAACCAAAATAAGTACATATACATTAAATTTTTTTTACACCCAAAAGCCATAACCAAAATATATATGGATCACACTTGATCCACATGAAATGGTAGGATAAATCCATATTCCTCTATGGGTGGTTGTTACCAACTCACTAGACGTAGACCTCCCTCAACTCACTATAGAAAAGAGCATAAACTAACTTACTCTTTTACAAGAACTCATTAGTTAGACTTGAAAATATCTTCGCGAGGATCATTCAGATGGTTTCCGATCTTCAAACAGGTGAACAAAGGTTTAGAAAACTTAGAAAGATGGTAGAAAATTCTTATAACACAAGTTTTAGAAAGATAGTAAGTTTTTAGATAATGAAACTTGTAACTGAAATTCTATTTATACTTTGATATTTAATATTAAAATAAGCTAGTCTCGTTGGAACAGATATACTATTTTCTAATTCTATATAAAAATTATATTCACATAATATTATATTTTATTTATGAACATAAACTTTAATTATAAATTAGAACTTATACAATTATATTTTTTATTTTATTTTATATTTTTCAACTAGTTCATAAATTATTTTACAGAAAAAAAAAATACTTCAATAAATTAACTTATCAATTGGAAACTCAGAAGTTAGAAATTTATCAAAAGTCAAACTAATTTATTAATTACAAACTTAGGGATGACGATAGTATGGGTTGGATAAGGAATAATGTTTATCTGTTATGTGTTTTATTTAAATTAATATGTTCAGTTACTTGTTGAATATTTGTGAAAAACGTTACGAGCCTTTTTATATAGCAAATTTTAAATATTTTATTTTTAAATTTAGATAAATTAATTTAAAAAATCTTTAAAATATTAACTTATATAAAAAAATTAATTTTTCGCACAATTTAAATTAAATTACTCAATAAAATATTAACATAAATAAATTTAGGTTTTCTAAAAAATAAATTTAAATGAATTATACAAAAAAATATAAATTTTTAAAAATTAATCTTTAAAAAAAAACTTCAATTTCATAGATTTAAATAAGAAAATAAAAATACATAAAAAAATTTTTACACCATTCTTTTATGGGTTATATTTTTTATTAATAATATTATTTTAATCATTTATAGTTAAAAAAATCATAAAATTTATTAATATTTATTATCAAATAATGTATTAAATACTTTACAATTATGTTTAGTATAACGTTTGAAAAATATTTACTTGTGTGAAGATTTTTCATCTTTATCATAAATATTATTTATGAATTGTTCTGCAAAACCTTAATTAAACAATTAATGTGCTTTTAATAATTCTCTGCCAAAACTAGTATAAAAGGTTCCCTTGTGCCTTTGTTGAAACATTGTGAAATAAACTTGAAAACAGAGATCTGGTTTAGTGAGTCAGATCTTGAGAAATAAGAATACCACAAAAAAAAAAAAAAAAAAAGATTTTGTGGAACAATCTCTCAATACTTATTACACTAACAAAGGTATGTTCTTCAGCAATAATTTCTCGATTATTTTTTCAATAATTGTTCATGATAGTACCTTTTTTCCCGATCTAACAGTTTTTTATTTGATTTCAATTTCTAAAGATTTTTCATTAAAAAAACATTTTTATTCTCTTATTTCGTTTTTTATGATAATTTAAAGCTATAATAATATTATTTTTAACCTTTTTATTTAAATTGAAGTAATTATTTTGAAAGGAATGAAATTAGGGATATTTATAAAACCAGATCAACCCTAAGAATTCAAAAACCCTTAAATTGAATCGATTAATTTGGATTAAATTCGTGCCCTAATGGATTCTATCCCAAATCAACTTAAACAAATCTAAGTATCATTAATTTCGATGTTATATTCGTGATTTATAAATCCATTTACTGCAAATCAAACCAAAAAAAAAAAAAACATTATTTGTAATTTTATTAATTATGCTTTTACCCTTTTCATTTAACATCTTATAATATTCTGTAAAAATTTACTATTATTTAGTTGTCGTAAATAAATCACAACAAAATAAATCATTTTCAAATCTCTAATGAAAATATTAATTATGCGTGAAATTTTGGCGAAAAATTGGTGTATTTTTTTTTCTCTAATTGTTTTTACATGTTTATATAACAGATCCAATAGAACCAAATCAATTCCTTGTTGATCAAATTAATAATGATATCATAAACATTGAAAATTATTTTATAAAATATTACTATATAATAAACATTTTTAATCAAAACCTGATGAATAGAAAATAACAAAATATAGCCTAAATCTCTTAAAAATTCAATTTTAATAATACTTTTTCTTTTCAATCAGGTACTAGATATGTATAAAGACAGTGTGGGATTTGTTGGAGTTTGCAAGAGAAAAAGAGTGAAAATGAAGCCAATTTCCAGCAATGAAGATGAAGAGTTCCAAAGATGCAACAGCAAAACTCAATAGTCTACAAAGATGCAACAACAAAACTCACATACCTTAGTTTAAGGTTGTGTGAGTATTATAAAAAGGTTATATAATATACCTCAAGTACAAATAGTGTTAAACATGATAAAGAAGATAATTTTGCAATTATTTTCTACATCATTGTTTAACATTATTTTAACATGAGGTTTTCAATAAAAAAAATTATTATATAATAACACAAAATTTATATATTTAGAAAGAATTATATATAATTTATTTTAACATAAAATTAATTTTATATTTATAAAAAATATAATATTATAATAGTTAGTAATTAGGTTGACAAATTATGGGGGACGAAGAACATATTCTTGTTTTGAATTGTTAACCCCCCTCCCAACCAAAAATATAAATAAATAAATAAATTTAATATATACATATCTTAATTTCTAGTTTTGGGAGTGAGATTAAAGTTGTAATGTTATGGATATATTATTGTAAAGGTGGGGAAATTGGTTGGTTATGTTTTGTGTTGAATATGAAAAGCCTTAGAAGGGTTTATGTTCATATTTTTTGCCATGGCAACGAGGTTGTATGTTGCTACATGGTATATCATTTTCTTCTATTAACTTTTTCCATATAAGGAAAAAGGAAAATTGATGTAAAATTTATTATTTTGTGTAATGTGATGAAGTTTTAATTTTATGAATAATGTGAGTATTATTGTCAATTATATTGTGTTTATGTTTTTTGTAAGTCAAATTTTATTCACAAGAGTGTTTTTTAATTTTTTTATGATGAGAACGTAAATTATGAAAACAAAATAATAGTTTACTAAGAACTGTGATTATATTAGTTTTCAAATTAAATTTCATCTAAGTATATAAAGATATTTCAAAATTATACGCTACAAAGAAAATATCTAAATAATAACTAATTTTAGTGAAAAAATATTAATTATTACAATGACCAATTTAAATATTCATTTATAAAAAATAAATAGTTATAAGTAAAATAGTTTTTAAATTAATCGCTATATTGAATTGATATTTAAATTGATCATTTTTAACAACTAAAATAATTAGTCTAAAATAAATTATTATTAAAAAAATTTCTCGTAATAAAAAACAATTGCTTATCTTGATTTTTAAATCGTATTCCTGTTAAGAATAATTTGATCTTTGAAATTTCTATTAGTTATTTGTTAAACTTTGTTCTTATAACTAGTTGAAACTCATATACATTCAATTTACTAATAAAGTATTGGATGAATAAATTAAGTGTTCAAAATATACGTTATGATCAATATATGAATATGTTGAATTTCTTGTAACTTGCATCAAACAATTAAACAAACTAAGTGTATAAACAACTAAATAACTTTTATTGTATTTTGTGCTTTCAAATTTAATTTCAGTTAAACATATTTTAATCTTTGAATATTACATTAACGTGTTTCTACATTAAGTATTTATTGATTTTCTTGTAAGTTGTACCAATCAAGTAGTTGTACAAGACTAAATCAGTTAAACATATTGTTATGTTCTTAATTTTATAAGAGATGAACCTATACTTGAATATAAGATATTTCATATTAATTAGAGATAAGGCGATTATATAGTATATAGTATATAGTATATAAGTGGATACAAATCTAACCTAATAAATTAATTTTATGGGATTGAGTTAACTTTAAATTTCAATTCTCAACATGGTATTAGTGTGACACTCAGGCACTGACGAGGGAGGAGAGTGATTGTCGGTGCAAGAGGTACGAAGTGCGAGAGGCACAAACAAAGAGCGGCTCCTGGCAGGCTTCCAGTGGAAGGAACATATGGAAGAATCGAACATACACCGAAACGAGAGGGATCTAGAGACTTTATAGTTATGAGACTATACAGTTGAATGATAACTTAAAGAAATTGATTTGGCTACTTATATCAACAAAGTGCATTTGCTTTTCAGTAGCCTAACTCATAAGAATTTCATGGTTAAGCGTGCTTAACTTGGAGTAATTTAAGGATGGGTGACATCAGAGTCATGAGTTAGAAATTTTTTGTTTATTAGGTCTATTATACCACTTCTTATTGAGAGATTTGTTGTTTGTTAGACCAATTGTGTCATCTACTATCGGGCTGCTATTAGACCACCTATTTATAGTCTCACGGTTGAGATGCATATGGCTTGGTGTGAGAGGGTTTTGTTGGAAATCCTACATCAATTAGAGATAATGCGAGTTTATAATATATAAGTGGGTGCAAACCACACCTTACAAACCAATTTTGTGGGATTGAGTTAGCGTTAAAGTTAATTTCTCAAAATGGTATTAGAGTCATGATTAAAGCGTATCCCAATGAAGTTTGTTATTTGTCAGGTCCATTGTTCAATCCACTATCGTCCATTATCAAACCACTCACACACTCGAAATGTATATGACTCGACGTGAGTGAGATATGTTAAAAGTTTTACATCGACTAAGATAATGTCACTTTACAATATATAAATAGGTGCAAACCTTACCTCAGAACTTGATTTTGTGGAGTTGAGTTAGACTTAAAGTTCATTCCTCAACATAGTATCAAGTTGATGGTTAGACATATTCTAGCAAAGTTTATTGTCTGTTAGGTCTATTGTTCCACCCCCATCGAACATCTATTCGATCATCCATTAATATCTAATCTCATGTTCAAAACGTATATAACTCAATTACATGTGATTGAATTAAATTTAAAGTTTACTTCTTAATATGACATTGAAGTTGTATATTGAAAACTATCTTAACAAGATTTATTAAAAAAGTTATTAATTTGCCCATATGACCAAATTGAAAAGTTGTTTATGATAATTTACTATAAATATTGAAAATAATGAAATCATAATTATACGATAAAGACTTTTATAAAAAAACATGCAGATGAATATGAATTGTCATAGAAAGAAAATCTATATTTTTGTTTTTTATAAAAACTGAAGTTTAATAATAATAATTTGGTTTAATCAGTCTGATAGGCCCTATTTTTGGTGAATTTTTTCAATTAGGTCCCTCATTTTTTCTTTTTCTCAATTGGGTCCCTATTTTCGAAAAATTGAAGCAATTAGGTCACTGTCGTTAGTTCCGTACTAATACCGTTAAAAAGGGTGACACGTGTCAGCTCGTGATTTTTTTGAATTTTTTAAATATATTTTTAATTATTTTTATTTTTATTTTTTATTTTTTTTCTTTTAAAAATAAAAATTTGTCACGTGTCAAGTTGACATTGTGCCACGTAGCAATGACAATGTGAGGTGGCACTGACAGTGCCACGTGTCATTGTCAAATCACGTGTCATTGCGTTTGTTTCAATTTGGTCCCTGTATTTTTATTTTGTTCCAATTTGGTCCTTTTATTTTTATTTTGTCTCAATTTAGTCCTAATTTTTTTAAAAATTTAAAAAAATTTGTTTCTTCCCAAATAAAATATGGTATGTACATTTTTCATATTTTTGTCTTTAAATTTGTTTCTGTTAAGAAAATTATTAGTAATGATGTATTTCAAATCGAAATATTTAACTNTAGAAACTTTTTATGAATTGTTGAAGAAGTATTGAGACTATACTTGTGTAGATTACCTTCACAAAAATATTTATTATTGAGACGTTAACTTTTATAGGTTATTCATTCATATTATTTAGGTTAAATGATTTCTTTACTACTATATAAATAAAAATGTGTCATATGTTAGTTTGTAATTTTTTTTATTTTTCTAATAAAAAAATTAATTTGTATAAATTTCTTTGTAAAGATTTATATACAAATAAAATTTTGTTTGAACTTGGAGAGAAACAAAATTGTTTAGTTTTTTTAAAAAAATAGGACTAAATTAAGACAAAATGAGAATACAGGGACCAAATTGAGACAAATTAAAAATATAGGGACCAAATTGAGACAAATCTAATGACACGTGGTCTGATAGTGACATGTGGCACTATCAGTGCCACCTCACATTGTCATTGCCACGTGGCTCAATGTCAACTTGACACATGGCAATTTTTTTCAAATAAATAAAAAAATTAAAAATAAAAATAAAAATAATTAAAAATATATTTAAAAAATTCAAAAAAATCACGAGCTGACACGTACCATCCTTTTTAAGGGTGTTAGTACGGAACTAACGACAGTGACCTAATTGCTTCAATTTTTCAAAAATAGAGACCCAATTGAAAAAAAGAAAAAATGAGGGACCTAATTGAAAAAATCACCGAAAATAAGGATTATAAAAATGATTTAACCTAATAATTTTGTGGGTGTTTCATCCTACACCTCCAAGCCTTCATCCTGCACCTCCAAAAATTTCACTTTTGACCTTCTGACAACTCATCCTGCACCTCTAACTTTTTCAAAAGTTTCATTTTTAACTCTAATAAATATCTTTTCATATTTTTTCTCTTTCTTATTAAAAACACTCTGCACCACCTTAATAATAATTTAATTTAATTTAAAATTCAAATGTTATTTAATATAATTTTATATTTTAATAATTATTAAAGTAAGATTTATATTATAATAATAATTATATTAAATAATAAAAATAATAATAATAATAGTAAAAAAAAATAGTAATAATTAATTTGATTTACTATATTAAAAATATATTAAATTATATTAAAATATTAAATAAATTAAATAATTATTAAATTTAAATAAAATAAAAATAGAAACAACTATTTATCGGATATCCATATCCGAAGCATATGACTATCGGATTTCTATATCCGATTAATAAATAT
>NC_028351.1:34513543-34549288 GCF_000741045.1 Vigna radiata var. radiata
TTTAAAATTTTGTTTTTTATTTAATTTAATAATTATTTAATTTAATTTAATATTTTAATATATTTTAATATAGTAAATCAAATTGATTATTACTATTTTATTTTTTATTTTTACTATTTTTATTTTTATTTTAATTATTTAATATAATTATTATTATAATATAAATCATACTTTAATAATTATTAAAATATAAAATTATATATAATAATATTTGAATTTTAAATTAAATTAAATAATTATTAAGGTGGTGGAGATTTTTAATAAGAAATAGAAAAAACATGAAAATATATTTATTAAAGTTAAAAATGAAACTTTTTGAAAAAGTTAAAGGTGCAGATCAGTTGTCAGAAGGTCAAAAGTGAAATTTTTGAAGGTGCAGGATGGAGGTTTGGAGGTGTAGGATGAAACACCCTAATTTTGTTTGATCAAGTACCGTATGTTAGAAGACAGATTCAAAAGTTTCGCTGGCAACATTTTGTGGGCTTTGTTATAGTCTACACCAGACTAAGCGTTTTTTCTTACTGTACCTCAATAATTTCTAATTGCATTGCCATGATTTTTAAATTGACATTTTTTTGTAAAAATGGTTTTTGAATCATCTATTCTAAAAATACTTCAGAATAAGTTTTCAGAATATTTTTAAACATGATGTCAAAAATAGGACTTTTTGAATATGATTATTGAAACAAGCTTTTTAGAACATATAAAATTCATTTCGAAACTACTTTTGTAAAATGAGCTTTCTAGAGCATATGAGATGCTTTTGAGATTGAGCTTTCTTCAATAAGTTATCTTAAATATATGTAATGCATTACGCAACCAAATTTATAAAACAAGCTCTCTCGAACATATATAGTCGAAACAGACTTTCCGAAATAAGCCTCCAACTAAACCCACTGTAGTATGAATTTACAGTTAATAATCACGGAGGTGCAGAAACAAAAGCCCAGATTGAGAATTAAAACAAAGCCCATTTCCAACCATGAACCATCAAGACTACCAAATATGCAACAGCAAAACACATATACCTCACTTATAATTGTGTAAGATAAAAAAAAAATTCCAATACACCTAAGTATAAATTGGTTTAAACATGAACAAAAAGACAATTATGTATTTATTTTCTATATAATTGTTTATTCTCAAATTTATTTTGAGTTTTATCGTTTAAAATTTATCATATACAAATATATATATTTCATATTTTTACAAAAAAAAAAATACAATTAATTTAAGGTTAAAACTATATTTATACTTTAAAAAATGAGATTATTAGATTGACAAATTATGGAAACATAATACCATTCATCATAATAGTCAATACTCGGTTTGAAAATATATTTGTTCTACTTTCAAACACCTATATTTTATAATTTAATTTATTTTTATAAAACTAATTTATTAGATAATGATTGTTTTTATTTATATATTGTACTGTAAGGTCGAATGGCTTAGGAAAAGTGAGACACGCCACTCGAAGATGGACGACTTTGGAACAGTAAGGACAACAATATATTATCTAAATTGATAGATAAGGTCGGACGGTGGCAGAAGATGTCGAACGACGTCGCTCGATAGAAGTTTTCTTAATGAAGATTAAGATAAAACGATAGTCAAGAGTATTGGGCTGATGTTGGGTCGAGATTAAAGTTTCACTAATCTCAAGCCCATACCAAAAACTATAAACACAAAGAGGTAGGTGATTCATTTACTGTGCATTTAATACCATTGCCCTAAATTTTGTATGAACAATTTGCTTACTTAAACATCCGAGAACCTTTGATAGATACTCCTCCAAACGATGAAGTGAAGACAAGGTTGGAAATTTAGTTACCAGACGATATTACAGGAGAAATTGTGTAGGTGTTTGAAGTGACTCAACTACATACTCAAAACATATATTATAAATTGAATTTATATCAAATTGATCTATAATATAAATTACAAATAAAAGTTTCGTGGATATGGATTTGTGCATGTAATTGTGTAAATAATTGTTTTGTCCATATTAAGGAAAAAGTTATGGTTTCTTTTTTCTTTTCTAAATCTATCTTTTTTTCATTATACCCATTATAGTGTTGATACTTGTTCTTAGGAAGAAATTTATGTATAATCAAAGGTAGTATATCGTATATAATTGTGAAGTGTATTGTTGGATATGGTTTTGAAAAAAAAAATTGTCAACAAGTTTACCAATAGATTAATTCCGTCAATAATATTAAATACTCATAGACCTTTGTATGCATACGTCAAATACCATCAAACTTTTGTTATAAATAAAACTATTCACCAATATTTTGTATGTAAAAATTTTATGTATAATTTTCTGTCAATAATACTAATTTATCAGTAAAATTCTTACTTTTCCGAAAGATTTTCTCTGTTTAATTTTTTTTTTCTAGTTTGAGTAGGATTGTTCCACGTTATGAAAGATTTATTACACATGGTAGTTTCAAGTAACCTCTTCCAGATAGTTTTGTGTGCGTCCTCGACATAGTTTTATATTATTATTATATTTTCTATCTAAAGAATTTTTGTTTTTCTTCATTTCGTCTTAGTTTTTCAGGATATATGTGATATTGATCAATATAATTATCCATCTTTTACATATATAAGGTTGTAGGAATGAACATACCAACTTAAAATTCTTCTACTTCTTCTTTTCTATAATTTAATATATTATCTTGATTAGAAAATTTGATTTTGTTTAAGCTGAAAATCTTATTTAAAAAGAAGTGAGAACTAAACCGGCCATTTATTATAATAATAATAGTTTATCTTATTGAAGAAACATATTCCCAATGACCTAAACACATTCAATTACCAGAATAAGACTTCCTAAGACCACTTCAAACTCCAACCCTAGGTCACCCTTTTAAAATAATTTGACAATTTGACAAATTTACAAAACTTTATATTAAAACAACTTGCATCATTCATATTACATCATACAATGACCATCAAACAACCCTTGTATCACTCAACCCTAATTAAATATACTTCTCCAAAACAATACCATACATCTTTTCTTTTCCCACCTTCAATGTCACCATTGTTTGCACAATTATTGAAACAACATCAAAAGAGTCAAAAGAACATGGTTGACCAGCTCATCATCCTAGGAATAAAAAAGGTTTGACTTCACTGCCAGCTACTAGTTGGTATAAGACAAAAACATTTTAATAGAAATAAAAACAAAATTAGGGTTTGTAACTCGTGATAAAGGCATCATAGGTTTCAGTCCACACATGAAATACCCCACTTGTGCATTTCAAATTTTCTCATTTCACATTCATTTTCAAACCTTCCATAAATAATTCTTACATTTTCTTTTATATGATTGTATATATTCCTCTTTTAATTAATATAAATATATAAGCCTTAATTACCAAGTTTATCATGATTAAAAAATAGTTAATTTAGTTTATAATACTCTCCATCCTCCCAAATTACATTTAATTTTAGTATTTAAAATTTGTCCCAAAAATAACTTATGTTTCCATATTATTATAATGTAAAAATATACCAACATTTGTTCAATCTTTATGAATAAAAAAATGTTGTAATGTATTATTAATTATTTTTTTCATGATTTACTCTTATTTCGATATTCATGAATAATGATGTATTCTAATAAAATTATATTAAAAAACATGCATTTGTTGTTATATATCTTTACTAAACATTGAAATGCAGATAATTTGGGATGAAGAAAGTAATGAATTTGTCTTAAATATTCTTTTCAAAATTATAATTGTTATTTAATATTTTTTTTATCTTTTAAAAGTTTATCCACAGGCTCTCACTAATATTGATTAAAAATATAACCCTAGCAATAATTAATATAGAAAAAAATTTATGAATTGAGGTTTATCCAGAACATCACGTTAAACGCTGTTTAAAAAAAAAATTAAATGTTTTGCATGCTTAATAAATTAGGTATGTTTTGGTGCTATCCATGCCACCACCTTGATAATGATGTCAAAATTTCAAACTTTGACATAGTCAGCAAGACATCACAAGCAAACAAAATTTCTCTTTTTGATAATAATATTCTTCCGCAGTTACTGTTTTTATACATAAAATATTCGATAATATAAACGAATTATCAAATATTTATTAATTATACTTTATTTAAAACATTTAAAATTTCATTAAACATTTGTTATGTAATAAATATTAAACGAAATACATATTAATAAAAAGAAATTGATATGTCAAAGTGTACTCTTTTAAAATTATTTTTTAAATATAAATTTACTTATTTAAATGATAGGTGTTTTTGATTACCGACTTAGGAGTCCTGCCAAATAATAAAAATAAATAAAAATAGATTGAAAAATCTACATTTTTATGGGTCCTCAAATTGGTATTCATTAAAAAATAATGTCGGAAAACCAGTTTATTTCACAGGTTTTTCTGTAGTTAACCTAGTTTGCGTAAAAGTTTGACTTCGTACATAAGCCGATTTTAAAAGTCATTGTTATAAAATATCTAAAATTCGTAGAATTATTGTTTTATTTGTTAAATATGTTAAGTAATAGTTACCTTTATATAAAATTATGTAAACGATAAATATAACATGGCAAACTGTTATTTAAAATTATTTTTAAGTAAAAATTTTAAATAAAGTACCAACATATTCTTCATCACTTTAGTGTTGTCAAAACGGGTCACCCAGTCCGACCTAGCTAGATCATCATAGGTTGGTCAATTCAATCAGTGAGTTAACTCAACCTAGCTCATTTATTAACTAACTAAAAGAAATTGAATCCGGTCTGACTCACGGGTTGGTGGATTAAACAAGTTGGCTCACTAATTTACTACCATTTTTTTTAAGTAAAAAAATTACAAACTTTTTGTAATTTAAATATAAATAAATTTCACTGTCAAAATGATGTTAAACTGAAGACAATTCAAAATAAAAAAATACAAAATAATCTTTTTTGGTATACATGGTGAATGAGAGTATTTTTTAAGGTTTCATAAGATAATAAATTAGTAAAATAAAATTAGGTGGGTTGGTGAGTCAATCTGACTCACCAAGGGTTCAACTTAGATAAATCGAGTTTAAATGTACCAAATTGAAAATTGACCCGCATAAAATAAATACATTTTTTTCAAACCTAACCCGATCTGAACCCGTGGTGAACCGGGTCAACTCGCAAGTTATAACTCATTTTAAAAACTCTGACTTTCATAAGTTTGACTCGTTTTATGTTAATCAATTTGAATAATAATTTAAACTATATAATTTTAATATATTATGAAAATTTAATAAAATAAAAATATAATAAATATTATTGTTTATATTTAGTTAAATTGATCACTATGTTCAACATAAAAAAAAATAATTGAGTGCCCTAAAACGTGATGTAAACTAAGTTACCTGTATTTGTATTTATTTAAATATGTTGAATAGAATGAAAAAATTATATTTGAAATTAATTTCTTTATAATGAATATGTGTATTAAAAAATATGAACTAAACCCAAAATATAAATAAAAAATAATAATAAATTAATTAAAAATAAAAAATAAATATAAAATAAAGATAATATCTCAGACAATACATCATAATTTGATTATATTTTATTTAACTTAATATAAATAACATAATAAGTTACATTAATACAAATTTAAAAAATAATTTCAATCTAATACCTATAAAATAATAACTTGCATCTTTAGTTTATATGTGGTTTTCGAAAAGAAAATTCAAAGAAGCAATATGGAAGTGTTCTTAAATTAAATAAATAGGGTTAAACATGAAAAAAATGTAGAATTATCTTGTAGAGTATTGTTTATATATGTATACAAAAAACGTATGCATAATTTAGGACAAAAATTATACATATTTATATTTAAAAAAATGGTACCATTACAATACGCAAGAATATCGGCGAGTTATGCGGGTCATGAACTGATCCGAGTCTACACCGTGTTGGAAAATGGGTCTGATTTGGACTGGGTCAACCCGGATTCGCTATTCGGATCCGATCCCTTTGTTTGAGCTCCATTGGTTAACCCCAAGAGAACAGCGTCCGACATGGCACCAGTGTTGGGTATCAAAAGGTCGTAGTCGTTGTCAGACAGCGCGTCAGGATCAACTTCCATCTCAGGGAAATCAGGTTCGCCGTCGGCGACCGTTTCCTCATTTTCCGGCGTGCCAGACTTCAACGACGTCGTAGAAAGCTCAGAAGTCGATGAACACGCGTTCTCTATTTTGATACCAGAAATAGCTTCGTTGGCTTCGGGTAAACCGGTTGGAGACGGCTTGGTTCGGGTGCTGCCAGCGAGGGAGTTCCGGTGAACGGGTTTGGCGTGCTTGTGTTCGCCGGTGTAGGTGACGATGAACATGTTGGGTTCGGTGTTGCTTCGCTCCACTTGCTTTCTCGCAGCACAGCCTTTGCAGCTACTGCATCTGTAATAGTTCCTGTGAAATAAAAACTCTTTGAATGAGTTTTTCTTGTGATCGAAAATGAGATTCGAAGGTAATGTTGTGAATATATTACTGTGAGCGGATGAGAGAATGTTTCATATACGCATATGATGTGTTCGATTATTTCCTTACCTTGGATACGGAGAGCCTTTGATTGGTTTTTGACCATATTTTCGCCATGCCCATGAGTCTGCCGAGAGGTTGTCTGCGGTTACATGACGCACAATTTTCTTCTGGTGGTTTTTTCTGTGGAGAAAAATGGAAATTGATGTAAGATGTGGTGGGTTATCTTATGGGGTATTGTGTATGGGAAAAAAGTTTGAGTTTTTCTTTTAACGAGATCGAGTAAAGTTCGTTTATTATCGGGAATTGAAATGGTTTACCTCTTTCTTGATCTGGGTGTTTGCGGTTGTGTAGTTGGTGAAAGGATAGGACTTGTTTGGGGTGCTTGAAGTTGAGGCAGGTTTTGCTTTCGTTGCTGTTGTTCTGGAGTTTGGGATTGATGTTGTTGGTGGTGGTGCTGTTCTTGGAATCTGTCAAAACCAGTAGTGGAGGGTGCTCCAATGGAGGTGTGATTTGTGGGAGCAGGAACAAGATGATGGTGATGACCTTGTTGTATATGCTGTTGTCCAATGAATCCCGCAACGTCAGAAAAAGTGGAATTGGGATTGATGCCAATAGCACTAGTGATAGTGCTAGAAATGGTGGTGGTGGTGGTGGGGTTGAAGTCTATTAGCAACTGGTGAAGCTCTTGAGACTCATTGGTTGGTGGTTGCAGAAGATTGGGAAAAGAGAATGATGCATTCTCGTGGCTGGAACCGAAGCAAGAGGTGGTGTTTGGAGATCTGGGAGTGGTGGTGGAAGTCACGGTGGGTGGGTTTGGTGTGGTTGTGGTGGCAGTAAAGGTGGCAGCTTTACAACTTCTAACGATGGCAAAGAGATCCCAATCGTCCTGAGTCATTTTTGAAGAACAGGTTGGTGGTGGGTATGCCAAGAAATCCTCACAGAACAAATCTCAGTTGTGCTTGTTTGGTTCTTGTGTTTGTGTTGTACCCAATGGAGACAAGAACTGGAAGAGGGCAAAGGTGAAATTGCAGGCAGAAAGAATGGCGCTGACTTTTTGTATGAACGAAAAGAGAAGAGAGAGAGAGAGAGAGAATGGTCTGGTGGAGCACTGACCCAGTTGAGTAATTGTTAATTATTTATACTGAGAAAGAAAATGGATTCTATAAGGAAAGGAAAACGAAAAGGATAGAGATGAAAAGTAGATATGAAAGTGAGACTGTTTTCTTATTGATTTTTTAATTCCCTCATGGATTTAGTGTTCTGTTTTTTGGTTTCTCAAGGTTTTGGCATTGACTTTGGTATAATGTCAAAGGGGACCCAACGAAAGGTGGGAGCAACCTAAGGAAGACGCTTCCTTTGTTAGATGCCTATGTTTATTTCTAAGTTAGCCCCACCAAATGGTCCATTTAAATTATTGTCATATTTATATACACAAGATTTTAAGTTTTTGTATATTTAAGAAAAGGAAAAATATATTTTAACATCAATTTTTTTAACACTATTTTGACACTGTAAATGTATCAAAATGTGGTTGTACGATTTCAAATTAAAAAAAAATTTTTGGTTTTTCTTTTTCAAATATACTTTTGCCTCAATTTTTTTAATTTGAAATCGTTTAACCACATTTTGACACGTGTGCAGTGTCAAAAATTGGTGTTAAAATATTATTTTTCGAAAACAAAAAATGTGTTGTTTTTACCTTACTCGAGCTCTGATTGGTTAGTGCTAGTAATGGAGGCAACGTAGCAGTGGCTGGCACGGTTTCAAAATTGCAGAAACAACGACTGTGTTACGTTTTTTCCTGCATGGTTGCCCTCAAAACTGGGTCACACACTACTCTACCTTGTACCCTCTATGCTGTCTCTTTAATAAGCTTTTTAAGTTTCTTCTTCTGATTAAAAAGAATTCAGTTTTTTTTCTTCAAATAGGTTTATATTTTTCTTTTGGTTTTAATTAATAAAAAACCAGTTGTCTTTTGATTTCTGATTTCTTTTGTGTTCCATTTATTGCAATTCAATTCATTGTGTTGACTTGACATGTCATTGTTTTATGGAAAATAGCATAAGAAATTTTCAAAGACAACAAAAGATGAAAATATTTTGAAAAAAAAAAAATCAGAAGCATTTCAAAAGGTCCATTGAACATAGTCAAAAAATTTCGAAGAGAAAACATAAATTAAATTGTTTTTTTAGATGTACAAGAATAAAATTTTTATTAGAAATCAAATGAAAATTTTAGACATATTTAATATAAACATAAAATTTATCGTATTAGTTTTGCAGAGAATATAAATTTTTTGGAAGGATTCTTTGCTTTAAAGTTGAGTTAAATTAATTTTGAATTGAGCGTAATAAAAAATATATACTTCAATATCTTGGTTTCATATTCTACAGTAAAACATTTGTTACGGTAGAAAGTTGGGTTAAATTAATTTTGATTTGAGTGTATAAAAAAAATGTATACTTAAATTATGTATTTTTCAGTAGAACTTGTGTTACGGTAGAAAAAAGAATTTTGAATTATTGTCAGCCAATAGCAGTAATGTATACGAGTTCAATGACTTGTGAGGAGGGGGAACTCGTTTGAATTCATATTCTTTCTATATCTTTTGGTTTTCTTTTAATGTATAAGTTGGCACCCAACAATAATAATAATATATTAAATATTTATTGTGTTTAAGTTATAAGTGATTTAAATTTTAAAAAAGATTATTTAAAATTTATTGAAAAAAACATAACTTTTTTCAATACTATTTGTTTTACATTTCTTTACAACCTGAATAAGAATTTGTTGATCTTTTCTTTTATTAGAAATTTTGGTAGAGTAAAACATTTATGTCTAGTTAGAAATTGTAATAACTAGAATTTAAAAATCAAAATTTGTTTTATAATATCAGATTCATAAAACATATTTTACTTTTATTTTATTTTTTTCTCTTTCTATCCTTTTCTTTAGTTACTAAAAGGTTTAAACCCTTAAATCGTCCCTATTTTTGGGACGCTTTCCCAATTTCGTCCCTCTTTTATTAAAAGACCCAATTTGGTCCGAGTCATTTGATTGAAATTGACCCTTTCCGTTTAAAAAAGTTAACACCGTCAAATATTTTGCCAGCACAATGAATGAGGTGTTAACTATGCACAGGTGGCCTTTGTAGTCATTCATCTGATGAAACATGGCTTTTTAATAAAATTAGAAATTAAAATAGTTTTGGACAGTTAAAAAGGAACTTAAATATGAGATTTGGCTTTTTCATTAAGTTCAGANGAACTGGGTTTTCGAAAGGGAGAAGTGCGAAACCTGAAGAAGAAGCAAAAATTGTGAGNCGTTCTGTGTTCGTTGTTGACGAAGATNGGGAAGCTATCAAGCTCTACCCATCAACATGGATTCCAAATATGTTAACATGGATTCCTAATAAAAACCCTAATTCACTAAATTGTGGAAAGCTAAACAGACAACAAACGCTGCATTGAAAATTAATAAATTAGTCAAAATACACGGTGGATAGCAAAACAATTGCANTGAAAATAAAACGAGAACAAGCTTAAATCTGCATAAAGCCAATTGAAATTAAAGTAATAGTTTTCATAGATTATCATACATTCTTCAATTTCTTCATCTTCGAAGGTGGCCATCTACCCTTCTTCCTCAATTTGCGCTTCCGAAGAAGCCTTTTCCTTCGCAACCTTATCTTCTTCGCCAGTTTCATCCTCAGCTTCTGCTCTTCTCTCTCCTTTACCTTCGACTCCAATGGAANNTTATCCACACTGACGCCACTTTCTTTCTCGCTCACCGCCGGAGGAAGCGCTTCCGCGGGCGAACTAGAGCCGTCTGCGGCGGCAGAGACAACCAGCGCGCCTTTGTTCCCTCTGGGTGTGGTGATTCNAACTCCGTTGAAGGGCTTNGAGGGCTGAGCCACGTGTACTCTTAAAGCTGTGACAGTGGAAAAAGATGAAAATGTATTAGGAAGAAATTGAGGTAAGAAAGAGAGAGAACTGGGAGTGAGGAGTAGTNACCAGTGGTAATGGGAAATGCGAGAAGGGAGGAAGAAGAGGGGAATGTTGATGGGTAGGGCTGTTAGCTTCCCAATCTTCCAAAAGCTATTTTAATTTTTANTTTTTGTAAAAAGCCATGTTTGATCAGATGATTGACACGTTTCATGACTACAAAGGCCACCTATGCATAAGTTAACACCTCATTCACTGTGCTGGCAAAATATTTGACGGTGTTAACTTTTTTAAACGGAAAGGGTTAATTTCAATCAAATTTACTCTTTTGAGGACCAAATTGGGTCTTTTAATAGAAGAGGGACGAAATTGGGAAAGCGTCCCAAAAATAGGGACGATTTAAGGGTTTAAACCTTACTAAAAAGTAACTTGGTAGACCACTCTCTTATGCATCTATGCAAAGTAACTCGTCCAAGCTAGCTTAGCGTCCTTGCATCTCTTCATTTTTATCCTCCTTTTTCTTCAAATTAAACCATCTATTCTTCAATCAGGAAGCATCTGAATACTCCTGACGTCTTTAGCTTCAAATCCGATCGATTAATTTCTTCTTCTTGTATCTGGTAAGCATTTTCCTCTTTTCCCTTCGTCTTTGAACATTTATTATGTAGCAATTTTGCTGTATGTAGTTCATTTGTGTTTTTCCCCAAATCATAACCCTAAATTTCATTCTAGAGATTAATCTCTATCTCCAATTGGAGATTTATAAATATCTTCAAGTTCACTAGGGTTCAAATGTTTCGTTCAATATCACTTTATTAAATACAATTTTCAAAAATTTTAAAATGATCAATGCAATTGATAATTTCAAACATCATCCTTTGTTGATTTCAATTGAACATTTGATCATTCAATCTCATTATAGATACTTTTATTTACATCAAGCTCATAAACTAACATTAAATATTTTTGGTTTAGATAATCACAATCAAAACTAATTTGTCTCAAAATACAGTAATAAAAAACAAAACTAATATCACATAACAAATTTTATTCATTCAAATTATACAAACCTTATCTCAAAACTCAACCATTAAAAACATATTCAAATAATACACTATCCTAAATAAAACTCAAAATATTATGAACGATTCACGTCCAAATCATATATCATAAGATTTTATATAAAAAAAAAACCATAAATAGTTTATTTTTCTTGGAATTCTTTACTCTAAATAAAGTTTCGGCTTAAATAAAAGAATCTCCTAAAACTTAGGAACCTAAAGTTAAATTTCCAAACGTAATCAAATTTCAGTATAAGTTTGACCAAGTGGGACAATAATTTTTTTCAATTAACTCTGCCAAGATTGATGATAAATTCATAAAAAATAAAAAGAGTAAAAGATCTATAAAAATAAAGAGGAACTAACTTTGTTACTTTGTTTGAAAATAATGATTCATTAAAAATGAATCTTAGTTACTCAGTTATTATCCGGTGTGATTGAATTTTGAAATGGATAAGGTATGAAGAAACGAAAAGAAAAGACATATAAAAGTTTTCTACAAAGAGAAGAATAGAAAAATGAAACTGAAAGGTGAGAGTGAGAAAGAGACCGAAGCCTTACATTATTCTTCCATGTGTTTCATCATACTTAGTGGCTTCCCATATACAATATTAAACAAAATAAAAATATATAAATTATTCATATATAAATGTTTAATTTAACTTAAGATTTATTTAGACAATTTTTAATAAGAATTTTTAAAAAATAGAAATAAAATAATATAAGAATTAAAATTAATTTATATTTTAAATTGTGTATAAATTAATTTTATTAATCAATTTAATTAGTGAAATTCTTTGAGGAAGTTTGTTCAAGTATGTTGTTCTTGTTGGATGTTGGAAGGTCCATAGGCCTTAGATCAAGAAGTATAGCCAAAACAAATTATTAATTAATGAAATAAATTTATCATATTTTTTATTTGAATTTTTTTTTTTTTTGTGGGATAGTCTTTAACTTTAGTGGTGCTGATGACCTTGTTCACAAAAAGATCAACTTGATTATAAATAAGTTATTTTTTAATTAATATCCGGTTGTGATTTGGCGTTAGCAGCCCCACTTGGAGTTTGGTAATAATATTTTGCTAACCGCATTAATTATCCACAAAATAGTTTACTATAAATAATTATCTTTTCGCCTAGCAAATTTTTTGCTTAAAGAAACACATTATTAACAAAAGATCGGTGTTGTTATTAAAAAGGATACTTATATTTTACAAAATTTCGAAATTAAATTTTAACACCAATATATTGTTGGTGAATAATTTATTGTTATGAATTATTTTTTGTTGATAATTAATTTTGTGCTTCCTATGTCACTCATTTTTATTAATTTTTGGATTATTTAAATATTTGTAATCCATAAATTGTATATTTTGAACTATATTTTTTTCTTATGAATAAGATTTTCGTAATGATAATACGTAAATTTTACTCTTTTTATTATCTTTTGTTTTCCTTTTATCTTGAGATCATATTTTATAACATATTATAATCACACAGATTCTATAACGTGCTCAATTAGGTAAGTGAACTTCTATCTTTTTTTTTTCTATACTGCAGTACGGATATATTCTTTTTATCTCTATATATTATAAATCTTATGTTTATTTGTGGTTTGTATAAACTTCCAATATTTTTTAATAATAATGTAAAAAACAAAGAAAACATTTGATAAAGATAAGACTACAGATATGATTTTCTTCGACGTTATCTTTAAAAATATAAAGATATATAATATAAAAACTTGTTATGCTGTGAATAAACATTAGTGTAGCTAGGAGAAGAATAACGGTTATGTTCGTTCGTTTACAGATAACTATTTTTGAATCAAGACATATTATATTTAGATGAGATAAAAGTTTAATTTTTTTTGTCTCGGTTCACAATCGAAATATAAAAAATTATGTTTTTATCTCAGTTCAAATGTAATCGAAATAGTAGAATTTCTGTTTTTTTTTTAATTTAAATTTATGGTTTTATTAGGATTTTAAAATTGTAACATTTAGAAATACTTCAATTGACACTGCTGAAAAAAAATATTGATGGCAACATGTTAGAGAAAACATTTTTATCATGCAATCAATTTGTTCTCCCAATAACATACCATGAAAATAGTTTTAAAAATATTTTGAATTAATTGTAGTTGAACAAAATAATGAATTTTTTAATGAAAAATCATGAAGTTCATCCAACACGTTCTACTCAATTCTTACATTTGAATGTGATAGTGTACGTTCTTTATTACATGATACTAAGAATAGAGAGAAATTATATTTATAGGTTGCATATTTCATAGATATATTAAGCAAAACTAACCAAACAATCATAAAACATGCAAAAATATACTCAAAATGTAATTACTACATAGTTCAAAATTATAAGAAGGGCTATGATTACGGTAATAACCTAGAAATAAATATTTAAAAATTTTTAGAATATTAAATTAATAAAACTATATTTTAGAAAGTTAAAACAAATCAGCAGCTCCAGTAGACAATTTAGAACTGCCTACTTCATTTCCTTAAAAGCAATCCTCTCTCTAACCTCTTGTTCTTACAAAATCATTGCTTTCTCTCTAGATTCACTCTCCACTGAGCAATCAACTCAACAATCCGGAAGCATATAAAGGTCCCTGGGATTGAGAGCTTCACATTCCACCGATCACTTTCTTGGTTCGAAGGGGTGAGTAGTTTCTCCTCTTTTCTTCGTTGTCTTAAAATCCTAGAACATGCAAATTGTTGATTGCATGTGCTACTTGTTCTTCTCTATCAATTCCTTGTCAATTTCAACTTAAAGTCTAGTTGTTGATCACTACTTTGTGGTCTCTAGGGTTTGGGTGAGTTCTTGAGGTATAAGGAACTGCGGAGGAAATCTTTGAGCTGCACTTTAGGATTTCCAGGTAAGGAAAGCTAGGCTTTGTTTTCTGTTTAGTGGATTAAAGTTGCATGACCGGTAATTTTGATTAAGTGTGTGTATTGGTGTGCACGTGAAAGTGCTTTTGGATGAATATGTTACTGTTTGAGCTGAGAACTTGTGATCTTACCCATATGGACCTATGCTGATGGTTGGTTGTACTGTGAATTGCCAATTGGTTGTTTATGAAATGGTATTGATACACTGCAATGATTATGTTGAATGATTAAATGAAATAATTTCCGTTAGATAGCTTAATAGGAAAATAATCAAGTAAATTAAAAGAGTTTTAGGTTCCTTGAAGAAAACTAAGGTAGTCAAAATTTGAATTGGATATCTCTGGCTGTTTTGGTTAGTTTAGATGGATTGGATAGACCTATTGGGACTTATTAGGAGGGCTAAAAGTGTTAAAACCAACTTCTAAGCAGTAGATTTAGAATTTGGTACCTAGATTAGTGAAATTGAAGAATTAGTGTGTAAATCAATGTAAAATCACTAAATAATGAGATTAGAAAGTGTTAGAATCGATTAGGCAATTTTAATTCATCATATAGATCAAGTTGAGAGTGTTAGAAACTCGTCAAAGTGTCTTAGATGCACTAAAATCAGGTTGTTGTAAAAAACTAATAAGAATAATCAATTATCTCACTTGATAATCAATTATTCTAGTCAGAACGTCATATTTTCTTCAAAGTTATAATAAAAAATCGATTATTACATATAATTATTGATTATTGTCGTCGAAAAATCATCCAGGACAATTTTAGGTGGTTTTCGGGGCTCCGGGTATCATTTTTGGACGTTCTTTAGGTCGTTTTGGGGGTTTTGGACCTTTTTGAAACTGTTGGTGATGGTTTCAAAGTTGTTTTCCTTGTCTAAGTATGAGTTTAAGGGGTATTGGGTTGTTTAGTGGTTCTTCTTGGACTGTTATTGTCTGTTAACGTATATTGAATGGTTTCATGTGATTTTTGATGACTTGTTGAGTTGTTTGTGGTCTTTTGAAGTAAAATTAATATCATACATATGTTTTTGTATGCAATGTAAAAGTGAAAGGTTATATGTATATGGATTCAATGTGATAATATTATGGTATTTGCTTGTTCCATGATCCTCAAGGGAGGTTACATGGTGGTGTCCTGTGGTTTGTTGTGATTGACCGTATGAATGGCCGGAGTGTCCTTATGGGGTTTATCCTGACATTCTAATGATCATCCATGCTTAAGTAGAGAGTGATGAGTCATGTGGTGAGAATAGCAGGAGGTCTTAGCCCATAGGTTCTTGGGTGAGTTATAACGGACTAACCTCGGGTGGTAGCTGATGGTTTTCCAATTACTACACCACCGGGTGCACAAACCCCTAGAACTTGACATTTCATACTAGTATGGATGGTCAAATCACGTGATCGGTTATTGGTATCAACAAAATGCATTTGGTCATAGTTTATATTGTGTTATGGTCCTTGCATGCTTGAAATACTTGATTGATAACATGCTTTTTATACCTAGCTTACCCTTGCTTGTTTGTGTTGTGTGTGTATGTCTTTCTTTTGCGATAATCATCCACTTGGATGTGAGTAGATGTCGAAGAGGTACCTTTGGAGCAAGTTCTGGAAGAAGATGACGCAATCCTAGTTCTTAGGACTTTCTTTAGTTGCACTCTATATTTTGAAAATAAAGTTTAAATTTATGGTCTATTTTGGATGACTGTAAAGCTTATAACTATATTTACATCCTATCACTTCATTATAAAAATTCCTATCTATTTTATAATTCTGTAAATATCTTTAAACTGCCCTGCCATATTATAATGTTCAATCATTAAAAATTATATTATCATATAATTTTTGGTATGTCACAGTACACTACTATAAAATATATCTACATATGTACAAAATTATTCTTCAAAGACTTTCAAGAGTGAGTGACATTCTTATTGTCTAATCTCACTACCACATGTAGTTTTATCTGCTCATGCGATAATATTTTATTATTGTAAAAGAAAATATAACAATTAATCTAATTCAAAATTGACTATTTTACCGACCAGTAATGTTTAGTTTATAAATTAATGTTTAAATTAATTATTATAGTGACCTATTAAATTTTGTATATAAAATTAATTATTATTTAAAGATTTTCTTTTAGGACTATCAACTTCCTATTCAAATGTTAGTGTTAGTTTAGACTTTTCAAAATCTATTTTATTTTTATGAGTGTTAGCTTATCTAACATTTTACGTAATATAAAATTAAATTTAAAAATATTTTTAACTTAAAAAAAAAAACTTACTATCATGTCAGAGTTGGCTATTAAAAGTTAACTTAATTTTTTTTTCAGTCTAAATAATAAACTAAAGAATATTAGTTAATATAATTATGATAATAAAAAATAAATTAAAATAATTAAATTACTTTTCAGTATATGACTCAAACAAGTAAAATGTGTAATTTCTTCTTTTTATATAATTTCTTTTTAATTTTTAACATGCTTATATATTAATTTTGTTATTTTCAATTAATTTTCTTATTTTTAAATTCTAATTTACGTTTAACATTTAACATTTTACTTTGTATGCATAGAAAGAGATAAATTTGTTATGAGTGACCCACCACATATCATATTGAAGATCTATATATAATAGATTATTAACATATTAATGTTATTTTTCATTTTGTATAACATAGGAAACATTGTTCTTTTATAACATAGGATAAAAAGGAAAGTTGCTTTGAATTTTAAGAGTATTTATCTATTGAGACCAATGAATGATTGTGAAATACAACGTACTAGACATATATAAACGACCACCTTTTCAATTGTTGTTGTTGAAAAGAAATTAAAAGTGTTTTTAAAAGGAAAATGAAGCTAAATAAGGGAAAGAATGATTCTACTTAAGTGCTTTGTATAATATACTCTTAACAAAATTACAGAATCATTCTCATAATCTCTTTTATGATATTCATCACACATAGAATATAATAAAGAGGTGGAACAGAAAAAGGAGAGGAATAGAATGAACCATATACCTCCAGAAACAAAAAAAAAGGGACAAAGTTTTTAATGTAACAATTATGTCAAAAAGAAATGGAAGATGTTGGAAGTCCTACATCGATTAGAGATAAGGCCAAATTATAATATATAAGCGATGTGCAAACCTCACCTTATAAAATCGATTTTGTGGGATTGAGTTAGGCCTAAAACCTACTTCTAACATAAGATTGATAGTAATATGAATGAGTAAATTTATATTAAAAAAAAGAAGAAAAAAATGAGAAAAGAACGGTATAATACACATTTGAAATCATATAATAGACTTCGATTATCTGAAATCAATTATCAGATATTAATAATCTATATATTATACCACAACAAAACCTATATAAACTTTTCTTCACATCAATAATTTAGTATGAATATAATTTATTTTTAATGGTTTGATTGTTTTTTATGATAATAAATAAAAAAAATTGTAATAATAAATAAAATCATTTTTTTTCAGTTATCCCTCTTTTTATTCATTTCTTATATATTTTTTCTTCCGCTGTTTCTTTCTTCTTTAATGAACAAAACACAAAAAGAGAAAGGTTTGGTTTGATACAGATAGTTAAAAAGAAGAAAGAAATTGTAGTAAAATGTGGGTTTGGAGATGGGGAAAATAATTATAGTTCTTTACTGGCTTAATATTTATTTTATGTAATCTTTTTTCTATAGTTATGAATTTGTATAACATATTTACTAAAAGTAGGATGAAAGAGTTAAAAAGTATAATAAATGCATAAAACATGGTAGTACAAAATAAAATGTTTAGATACAAAAGGGAAAATGAACTAAAGTCTGAAATATATCAAAATTGAAAAACAATTAACCAAGTAATCAGATTGAAAAAGTATGTACTAGTGAAGAGCACATTAAAAAATAATATTAATAATAAATAAATAAATAAATAAATCTCAAATATAGAATAACTAAAACAAAATATATCTTTTAGAATGAAGAAATTCAAAAGTTAGATGCAGTCACTGCTAGAAATGGTAAAGCGGGTCGAGCAGCTCACCACACCAGCATAAATAGTATGGGCCAATTTTGTTTTTTTTTTTTGTTTCGCATAATATTTGATACGTCAGTTTGGAGTCTACTTAGGTTTGTATAAGAAATTATTTGTCTTGTAATTTCTTTTATAAAATATTAAGATATATGATTTTAGTAATTTTATTTAATTTAATAGAATTAGTAGAAATAATAATTTTATAAAGTTATTTTTGGAAATAAATAATTTTCTCAAGTATATAATTTTTAACTTTTAAGTACTTGAAAATAGTAATGATTTTGAATTACACCCAAATAAGAAAGAAACGAAAATGAGAGAACTACTTTTGAATAAATTAGACGTAAATGAGTGAATTATTTTGGATAAAGTAGATAAAAAATTATGAATAAGTAAATTATTTAAAGAAACATACACAACTTGTTATAGTGCTAATAAATTTTAGAAATTTAAGTCTATGTAAGTTGTACGGGCCAAATGCGGGTTAACCTGTCATTGATCCGTGTAGACTTATAGATTATGTGAGATGAACCTAAACGAGTCAACAAACTAAAATACTTAATCTCTCACATACTTTTTCTTACAAGTTTACAAACCAACCCATATGGCTCACCTTATGAATTATGTGAGATGAACCTATACGAGTCAAAGACTAAAATACTCAATCTATCTCATACTTTTTTTTACAAGTTTACAAATCAATCCATATGACTCACCTTATACTATCATACTTATTCATTGAAAGAGAAATATAAGTCTTATAAAATATTCATTTTAAATTAGATACATTAGAAGCTACATGTACTCAACAACATATGTTATAGGTCTTTAGATATATAAAAATGTGCATGACATGAGTTCCAACCCTACTTCAAATACAAAGAAAAGTTCCTCTAATATATGGATGTTATATGGCATCATTGATGATGATGGGAAAAGTTTATCAAGCTTTTCTTTTATGAAGGGTGAAGCAGAAAGTTCTTCATTGACATTGGAAATGATGAAAAAAAAAAGGATAACAAGGACATGAAAGCATATAGATGAAACCTCAAGGAAGCTAAAATGTTTAAATGCATGGGACCACCACCATCTTATTAGATGCAAATTCATGGTTCTTTTTGTTGTAGAAGAATCACATATTTCAAGGATAGTTCTTCATTCCATTTCAATTTGGTTGGCTTTGCCAATGGAATACCCTACAAAACATGGATCTCTCTCTCTCTTTGTTTTCAGCATTCCTCTTTTATGACAAAACCCACTTCATAAAAAGAATTGAAAAGTGATACTATGATCTAATATATCTTTAGATTTTTTTTATATGTTAAAATTATTTATATGCAAAACTTTTCTTGTTTAAATATTTTTGAAAATTAGATTTTTGACTTCCAATAATATAAGGAAAAGTTTAGTAGTAGTGGAGGATAAAATCGTATGCATATTTGGCTGACATCATTCCATTTAATTAACAAGGATCTTTGATGTGTGTGTGCTAAGATGCATAATACATTAAAAAAAAGTGCATAAGAGAATATTTATGTTCCTACGTCTCTCTATTTACATGCTTTCAACTTTTATATGCATGACGACATGCATTTTTTTCTCCACATGGTTTTCACATACTACATAATATAGTTAACATAATTACATAATTAACATGTTAATTAACATAAACATTATATTGTGATGAATCTAACGAATATTTTATTAATTTGAGTGTCCAAAATAACTTTTACAAGTGACCATCTTTTTCATAGTATTTTTGCCTTATTTGAAATTTCAGAGAGTAACTATTGAAAGCATAGTTCACTTGGAATTTATCCTAATCAACATTCATCATATATTCCTTTTAAATATCTTATTAGTGTCCACCTTATACACATAATTATTGAGCTTGAATTTAAGGAGTTTTATTAGTTTAAAAATCCCTTTAAGTTTAAGAAGGTTACTTACATATCAATAATTATAAAGTTACTATATATCATGGCACTATTACATATTTTGATTTAGTCTCTAATTGACTAAAAAATTTTAATTTTAAATATTGTTTTAGAAATATTTTAAGTCAAGGTTTGATGTTTGATATTCACAACTTGAAAATTATAAAAATATAAGTAATAATTTCATGGAAATATAAATAGTGAGTTTCATAAAAATACTAATAATATATGATTAAGAAGTTTTAAAATGCTTTTAAAAAATTAATCAAATTTTTAAATTGAAAATTTTATAATCTTTAAATTTAAATAAAAAGTAGCTATTAGAGACTAAACCAAAAAAAAAATAACATTTTCACTTGAAATAAAATGATCACATAGCCGTTAACTTAGTAACTATAAAAGAAGCTTACTGTTTTATAAAACAATTAAATTTGTATGTAAGAGTTCATTAACAATGCTCTTTGCCTATATTTTGAATCTGCAATGAATAGATAATGAAATGATAATAAAGAGAGTGATGAAGATTCTAAGTTATATGTCAAACCATTTCAAGCTTAAAGTAACAGTAATTGTTGCTTTTCTCAAAGCTTTTGGTGTCAGAAACCTGACAATTTCATATATTACTATCGCTTCTAATGATCATTGATAATTAATATATGAGCAATTGTCTCTATTCAAGTGAGTTCAAGAGACAACTTGAATTTGTGAATGTTTTAATGTGTCCTTCAACATACAAAGAAAAGAAAGAAAAAGAGTTTACTTGATTTTTATTTTTTAAGTCAGCCGATTATGTTGGATCTTAGATGTTTCTGTTGATCTGTGTTGTTTCTTTAAATATTATTTGAACATTTTGAATTTTTCATAAAATTAGGTTTTGTTTGAATAGATTTTTGTTAGGGAAGATTTCAAAATATAAGAATATGTTAATAAAATTTACGAATTTTTTTTGTTTGAAATTAATTGAAAAATTACCATTTTTCATTCAATTATGTCTAAGATAATAGTTAAATATATTTTTTTTCTGTATTATTTTATTTCATCTGAAAATTGCATACATTTTTTTAATAAAGAATGTTGCATTTGTAGTAATTGGTCCAATTTACATTAAATAATGTTAATTTAACTTAAAATCCGTTTGAAAAATAAAAAATTCGTTTAAAATCAGTCTGGAACAGGTGACAAATAATATTGGTTCAGTCCAAAAAATAAGTTTAAACTATAATAAATTTCAGTAACATATCTGAAAATTTTTATAAGAAAACCGTCTGAAAAATATTTAATACAAAAGGTGGGTCTTACTGGAAATTTTCATCAGAATTTTCATATAAAACATAATCTCTCTAAAGTATTACTTGTGAGTATAAAAAAGGACGTTTATAATAAGACCAAAGACATTTTGTTTTCTCTCTACTATTGAGATTTTGATGACAAAGGCATTATTGTTCCTTATTATTTCTACTGAACCCTAATTAAATAATTCCATATGCAACTTAAATTTTCCAATTTAATTTCGAACACTAATTTAACCCCTCATCATGGAAAACCAAATAAATGCTAATAACTGATTTAAGACTTCTTTTCTTAATAAGCACTTTCTGGAAAAAAAAAAATTAAAAAAAAAAAACAACAGTAACTTCATCTAAAATTGGATATCTACAAACTAAGTCGTAAAAATTAATTGATATTAACTTTCCAATATTTAAACCTTTACAAATAATTTGAGGGAGATACAATAAGCAGCAGAATTTTAATTCTTCTCCAGATGTAGAAAACCATGACCAAATAATCCCTAACTGAAGACAACATTGACATCATAGTTTATACATAGTTAATGTCATTCTGTAACAGTTTTATTTAACTTCCCAGAGCAAAATAGGCATCACTGATGAATTACAAAAATTATCATTTACAACATCGATCAAAGACATAATCTCCAGCTTGATCCAAACGAGGTTTATTTTTAGCCCGAACACTGTAACATGTTAATAGGTAACCTGAATGAAAATTTCTGAGACAAAAAATGGTTTTAGTTGTTTCCTCCTCTGATCCAGCGACCAGATCCTGCTCTTCCCAGACTAGAATAGTAATCGCCCACATTTGCCACAAATAGTGGATCCCTATCTTCCACTGTGCCCTCTTTACAGCCACCACTTGACATATTATCTAGCTCTGTCTTCTCCAACTCTTTCGTCAAATCCTCCATTGTCTTCTTTAAATTTGCTTTGCTCATCTGGCCTGCTTCCTCTGTAGAGAGACCAACCATTGTAACTTTTGGTAGAAAGGGGGTTGCTTTCGTATCTTCCTTATTTACGCCTTTTTTAGATGATCCTGCTTTTTCATGACACCGTTTTGGCCATAGGTGATGAAACCAATTACCAAATGGTAGACTTAGCCTGAAACTAGGTTGTCTGATTGCTTCAGTATTATCATCCAAACTGCAATCAGAAGAATCTATGCATTCAGAAATTTTCCTAACATCTTCCACTTCAGGGTTCTCAAGGCAGCGCCTTGATTCGGTAGCTCTCAGATAAGAAGCTTCACTTCTGCAGGATAACAAATATGTTATAAATCATTGGACATCCAACTTTAAAAGTTGTTTGATATTGTCCGCTGTTATACTAAAATTGAAATATTATCGAGATTGTCAGTTGCTTGAGCTTATTTGTCGATTAATCTCTAATCAGTAGTAAAGTTGATTTAAGTCGTCGAACAAAGCTTCCTACTCATTTATTAACATGGTCGGGGGTAAACTGATTACAAAAATTATTTGAGTTTCATCTGCTACTCAAATGCAAAACATAAAATTCATGAAAATAGAGGGTTTAGATAGCGTAACTTTCTAAACATATGAAATTAGTACCCAAAACATTTTTCAGTCAAGATTTCAAATCAAGCACCAGTACTTGGACTATGGTTAACGGAAGAAAAAATGAATGCACTGAAATGGGAAGGCACCTAGTTCAGTTGTTTGAATTGTTTAAACTTTAAAATTAAAATATAAAGGAAACACAACTGAAAAGATATGGAAAACATTCCATCCAGAACCCTCTTCCTCAAATTTGAGGGGTATGGATGCGATCGTATAGATATCTCGATGGATTGTATTAGTTCCGTGATCAAAAGAACAGATTTTTTAAATTGGTAGCAAAAGACCATTTGAGTAAATATTCTCATTTATGCCAAGGGGAAGCTGCACTCTTTGTCAACGGGGATGTTGGTTTACGTGAGTTTCCTAGTGTAATGGTTTCAGAAGGATGAAACTTCATTAGTAAGTGTTAGAGATATTATATTTAGTTTATATTGTGTATTAGGAAAATATAGTCCCTATATGTTTTTAGGGAAACATTGTTCTTATTTTATTTTATTTTATTCTTACATATTCATTTGTATTTGGGCTTAGCCATATTTCTTCTATTATAAATAGAGAACCCTATGTGTGTATTTAACACAAGGGATTAATTCTAATATATAATTTTCACTATATTTAACATGGTATCAGAGTAGGTTTTTTTATCCTTTTCTACTTTGTCTTTGTTGCCGCCGGTGGCCGCCGCCACCGGTGGCACCCTCCTAAAAGTTTCTTTTTCAACATGTGCCTTTATGCTTCAATAGGCAATCTCTAGTTTCTGTCTCGCATCTGTCCGGTGTTGTTGTCCACTACTGCCCGTTGCCGCTCGCCACCAGCCGCCACCTACCAGCTGTCCACTGTCTTCGACCACCGTCTCTGACCACCTTCTCCGGCCACCTTCTCCGACCGTCGTCTCCTGCACCGTCTTCGACCACCGTCTCTGGCCGTCGTCTCTGACCACCATCTCCGACTGTCGTCTCCGGCCACCGTCTTCGACCACCTTCTCCGGCCGTCGTCTCCGGCCACCGTCTCCGGCCATAGACTCCAGCCATCGTCTCCGGCCGTCGTCTCCGCCACTTGTGCCACCAATGCACCAACACCTAGTCCTACCTCTACTACTTCCGCTATCTTCTTCTCTATTCTGAAAGGTCTTCAAGGACAGTCAGTGGTTAACACTAAGAAATTTCAACACTAAAATTATGGGTTGAAACAATTTCACCAACCCTTTGTCAAATCTGTCAGATTTGTTTTTTGGGTGCTTTGATGAATAAGAGCTCATTATGATCTTCCACTTTCACGATCTGTCATTGCCGCGCTGTCATTTTTGCCGTTCTTCGTGAGGGGGAGTATGTTTCCAGCCAGGTTTTAGGCTTTCAGACTCCACTAGTCAATGATGGCAGTCCTTGCAGTTTTATCGCTTCTAGCCACTACAGGCCCCATCATGATGGCAGTCCCTGTATACAGGCCCCATCAGTCAGTGATGGCAGTCCCTGTATACAGGCCCCATCAGTAAGTGATGGCAGTCCCTGTAGTTTTGTCGCTTTTAGCCACTACAGGCCCCATCAGTCAGTGATGGCAGTCTTTGTAGTTTTGATGCAAGCCCCATCCTTACTCGATGGCAATCTAGTCCCTGGAGTTTGTCATTATTCTCCTTTGTCAAAGTCATCCCACTTGAAGTTTCACGGTGCTATTTGAAGTTTCGCAGTTGTCCACTACTGTCCATAAATTGTTGTTAGTTGTTCGTTGACATGTGATTGCGCATCTGTTTGCCGCACACTCTTGAAGACAGATCATATATTTCAAATTGAGTTTATTTATTCCAAGCTTGGTCCATACAATCTGTATGCTCCAGCTTGAAGGGGAGTGTTAGAGATATTATATTTAGTTTATATTGTGTATTAGGGAAATATAGTCCTTATATGTTTATTAGGGAAACATTGTTCTTATTTTATTTTATTTTATTCTTACATATTCATTTGTATTTGGGCTTAGCCCATATTTCTTCTATTATAAATAGAGAACCCTATGTGTGTATTTAACACAAGGGATTAATTCCAATATATAATTTTCACTATATTTAACAGTAAGTTTTGGCTATGCTCTCGTTACTACAAGTTAAGTGCAGCATATGATCCACAAAACAGGTGTCCAGAATGACACCCTTTAACTTATTCGTAACAATTTGTGAATCACCCATCATTAACTGAAGTGGCAGAGATGGTTGGGGTAGTGGCGTATCATCTATACCATTGCCCTCACAAGAATTTATCCAACTGTTGCCAGGCTTAATTGCTACATACAGACATGCCAAATCAACAGCAATCTCATTTTTTCACAGCTAATTGGTAGCTGCCACCTACGTTGGTATTTTGCAAGCTCTAGAATGGGGTAAATAATTGGGTAACGATGTCTGATTATGGGCGGATTATTTTCTAATAATATGCTGATTCCGTTTTTGCTATTCTTTCATTACTTCCTTAGAAGCTAGACACTATGACTGTAATTACTGCAATTCCTTATATTAGAAACTTGAAGGGCACAAGAATCATTTCGGTAGCATAGGGCAAGGAGTGCAATATGTACTTGGCAGCTTTGATCATCTATCTTTTATAGCATTGATCCTAAGTCTAACTCAACCTGACAAAATGAACTTGTAAATGTTTGTACCTATTTACAGACTATAATTTGATCATATATCTATTTGATGTAAGATCTTCAACATTCTTCGAACCTAGGACTTGCAAACACACCTCTTGCATCTTAAGCTTGAAAATAAATATTTATGGATAATTTGATAATAACTTGCAAACACACCCGGGATTTGCATCTTAAGCTTGAAAATATAAATATATGGATAATTTGATTGTGGTCCAATAATGGACGATATGATAGACCCCAAAACTATCACTATTTAGATGAGGAGCAAATTTACACATTTCCACAGGTGCAATGGTAAAGTGTGTGTGTGTGTGTATATATATGTGTGTGTGTGTGTGTGTGTATATATATATAATCATCTAATAATGCAGTTCTTGATTTCCCTGTTTAACCTATGTACAACAAACGTTGATATTACATTAAGAAAAAAAAAATTACATATCCAACCAAAGTTATCTGAGTTAGTATAAATATTATTTATTCTTAGGCAAGATTTGCTAAAAACCTTTTCCTAATGCATGAAAACTCTAAACAAGGAAACCACTGAAGTAAAGACAGGAGTTCAAATGCCGCCAACTATACATTGCAGTTTCAAAGGCTAAAAAAAATATTAAAAACATACCTTCTCTCAAATGAGTCAACCAAATACGGAAATTTAGGTTGTATGCCTGTTGCTTTTCGCAACCACCTATTACCCAGAAATACTTTGTCAACAGTATAGTGGAACTGGAGTTCAGCAGCTTTTGAAATAACACTTAGTGGTATACTAGGATGACCCATTTCGTCAAGCAACTCCTGAACCTGCCAGGAGAAATTCAAGTGAAAATTCACCTTTTTTAAGAGAAATAGGACTAGATATTAATGTTATGTATAACTCAAGTTCATTCCTTCTAAACACATAGTTAATGAAACATTGAGCACAACTCTTATTTTCAGGAACAAGTTACATGAGGTATCTCAGACCAACCTTTCTATTAAGTACTATTAAGTATACACAGATCATTTCGGGTGCCTTTAATTGTTGAGTTTGAGACCATCTTGAATAGCATTTTAAATTGATAGGCCTGCTATTTTGAATTTGAAGAACTTTTAAATTTATGTTATTGACAGTTTTTTCTTGAATGTATTAAAAAAGTCATGATTTGAAGTCCGGATAAAGGAGTCACTGAGACAGGATTCTAAAATATAAAACTTTCAGAATACTGTCCCTAGCACCAGTGGATCATGTATCATAAAGCAAATATAGCCTTTTTCGAGGAGAACTTCGACAAAATGTTGCATATTACCAAGTTTATACTCATAAGCTTCTGAAAACAACAACTCCTTTAAACTTATGCTCTAACGAACTATCAAATTATTATATATCATCTAAAGTTGTTCAGCAGACTCAAAAGATTTGAGAAAATTTGTTTTAAGCTTAAACTCTTTTTATGTAAAATGTCTGAAGGCTTTATTTGCAGTATATTAACTTCATTCTTTGTATTGTGTCTATTTGTAACATAAAGGTATCTTTTACAAGGCTTTATCATCAAAAGACTAATGTTACACATTTATCTCTATTATATAATACTAGATAACTGTTATACATAATTATGTATTGACGTTTTTTTCTCCAATTTTTTTTCCAAATATTCTTAAACATTACAGAGTTTCTTATAGGACAGTTTTGGGTATAGAAGGGCGGCCAAATTTGGACTTGGGCCAAACACTCTTTGACTTTAGAGATTAAAAAACCCTAATCACTTTTTCACATCAGCCACTCTGATACCACCCGCTCCCAAAATTCCAATCGTTTCTCTTCTCTAAAAACCTTCTGCAACCCTAGACAAGAGCAGTTGTGAAAAGGGGCCAAACAACTGCAGAATACACCATCAAGATGGTCATAAAATACTGCCAGAGATGACTGGTAAAGATGTGAGAGAGAAACACCAAATCAGGAGAAAGGTGACAAATTAGAAAAAACAGAATAGAGGCCCAATCCAGGCCACAAGGGCTACTACAGTCCCAACCATGAACTACACAACCACGAAGGGCTCCATTGGCCAGGAGCTAACCAGCTCTGCCACTACTCAGCTCCACCATGGCACTATAGCTAGCTATGCACAACCGTGCTTATTTGTATTTTAAATAAATTCTAAATTAGTCATTAACGATTCCAATCAAAACTCCATTTGAGATTCTTTTGCACTACCGCTGGAAAAAGAAAACTTTCTTTGTTTAACGAAAAATATTTCTTGAATTTCATCATACCTCTGGTGGCTCCCCAAGACTATCTCCCATTTCCTCAATCACTTCTGCGGCCAAGTTGTCATCAACCACATCCCGCCGCCGCTGCATGTGCCGAGTTTGGATTAAGGTATGGAAATGTTGATCAACAGCTTCTTCGAGAATATTATCAAGCATGTTTTTATCAAAGAAGTAGGGAGTATACCTGATTAAACAAAGAGAAATACCGTAAGCATAGTGTTTTCAGTTCCATGCTTTGGTAGAAACGCTTTTTTATCTAAAGAATTTGGTATCAATGAAACATAATGAGATAAATAATCAAGAGTAAACACAAAACCTAACACAAATAGCATATCGCAAATCAATATTATTACTATTACCGAGGATGAAAAACTGACCAAAACAATCCCAAAAGAAATCATATTAAATCTGTCCATATACAATTGGAAAAGAAAATACAGAGGTTCCTGTTGAATTACTTACTTTAATAAAAAGGAGAGGTATCCATCCATTGAAAATCCAAAACAATTATTTGTTCCATATTAAATCTCAAATCAAAAAGATAAAAAGAAGCTGAGAAACACACACCATTTAATCCCATCTGTAGTTGCTATTGCAATATCTAAGTTCTCGGCACTAAACACAGGAACCCCATCAACCTTTTTCCTGACACCATGCTGTGATATTGCCTTCAGCAATTTATTGGCTGCCTTGACCTAATGGGGATGTATTTATTATTAATACAGAAGGCAGTGAATAAAACTGGAAGATATGCAACAATGAAAAACTAATAATACCTGCTTCTCATTTGGAACAAACTGGAACAAGTGAGGTTTTTCCTGCATGAAGTGTAATGTAAATGTTATAAATTAAGCGTAAAAAAAATAAGAAAGAAGATTAATATATCAAATTCCATAATTAGGAACATAAATCTGCATGCATTGCTACGTCTAAACAACCTCATCATTATTACATTACATAGAACCTTCAGTGGGCATGCTTAAATCAACACAACTACATTTAAATGAAAATGTCAACAGTACCTTGAAATGTTCATAAGCCAGGTCAAGACGACAGGCACCGACCACACCACTTGGAATATTCAGCTTTTTGACATATGAAACTAATACCATTAAAAATGTCAGTAAAAAGTGAAAAAAGTTATTACTGATCATATATTAACATTAGCCAAGCTAAAGATGTTAATAGAGTAAAATCATGGACAAGCAGGGAGCTAACAGGGATAAATGGGAACAAACAAAATATATACTGTGTTAAGGGGAATATATTCGTCAGCATGAGATCACGATCAGACACAGTAGGCCAGTATATTTCCATTGCAGGTAGCTATATGTATGGAAAAACCCTTTAGGATTCTTGGGGCATGTACGCATAGTTTATTAGTCCATTCACTTTGGAACAGTTTTTGCTGGCTTCATAAAACAATATGGTAAAAGTAAGGAAGATAATATTTAATGGCAGCATGTGGTATATACGATGCCCTTTGATGCACCTGATTGGGCCCAAATGATTGCATCGTTAAAGGTGTCAATCTGCCACTTGCTTTGTGGCTTTTATTTGGTGTGCAGTACATGGCCACTTAAATTTTAGTTGTCATTTTCAGATATGCATAGACTGGACAGCCTTGTCACAGTCTTGAGTTTATTTTTTCCTTGTATCACTTTTTTTTTTATGTTGCACAGAGCATATCTAACATCTTATTCTTCCCTACTTTTAGGTTCCCCAATCCACTCAAGCAAAATGTTTTTCTTTTCTATTTAAAATACTAATGAACATTCAAAGGCTGATCGAGTTAAAGGACACAGTGCTATTTGTTAGAAGTGGGTTTTTAGGCCTAACTCAACCCCACAAAAGGCTTGTAAGGTGAGGTTTGCACCTCACTTATATATTATAAATTGGCCTTATCTCTAGTCGATGTGGGACTTCCAACACTATTTATATATCATCATAAACATAAATTTCATCATCTATATAAAAAACTAAATAGGAATATTGATCAAAACAACCTTAAAGCAAATGATAAGAAAGAAATGGATTGGTAAAGCAATAACATACAATTCCACAAAGATTAGAGAAAAGCATAACATTTATATATCTAACCTGCATCTCCTAGATCAATAAAAAAGCGAAATACAGGGCCATTCCTCTCACTCTTGGTGATCGCTGCAAATATTTTTTTCAGCCACTCAGGGGTTCTGCAGATGATATACAATACGTGAAAATTCATATCTTTAGACAAAATAAAGTTCGTAAAAGCTTGATCTATATGACTAACAATTTCAACCAAGCATCTTTATCTTTGCTGAAAATTCCTTTCAATGTTCACGAATCTATAATCAGCAACTCCAAAACTTCTTCAAATCCTAAGCAAGATGTCCCACGTTTGCTACACAAGTAAGATATTATCTCACAGGCATCACATGTTCACTCTTAGCATCTCATAGATAGTAAGACCACTAAGTAAAACCAAACTCAAGCATCACATATGATATGGTTGTGTTCGGAAATATACTTGATTAAACTCTTATTAATCATGTATCACATAAAAGACTTACATATAAATACTAAGCTTCAGAGTTGACGCAATTATACTGTGCCAAAACACAAATCCAAACATGGATCTAGAGAGCTTATTGAAATATGCTGGTGCACATAACATTTTATTCTCAATAGCTTTCTCAAAACACTTTCACAAATACTTACGTCGCAAGATTAGCTTGTTAGAATCATTACATAGCTTGTTAGAATCATTACATATAGGTATTATCATTTAGGTTAGTCTGCAGAAGTTTAATGGTTGTACCTAGTTCTGTACCTAGTAGTCTAGTGCAGACTCTTGGTGTTCCATGTACTCTTTTGCTTTTCATTTTAAATAGAAGATCATGAGAGGGATCATTAACCCCTCTAGAATATTTCTTATCATCTTAAGTTGGTATCAGAGCAGGTTCATCCTGCTCCAGTTTTCGTCCTGGTTGTCCACCAACACTGTTGTTCGCATCTGTCCGGTGCCATTTGCCGTTGTCCGCGGCTGTCTCACCACTATCTGCAGCTGTCAACTGCAGTTTGGAGTTCTTAACTTGGTTGTCCGCTATCTCGCATTTGTCCACTGCCGTCCGCTGCTGTTCGCCGCCGTCTGCCGCCGTCATAGTTTCACCGGATTCTTCTCCATGCTCCGCCACGCGCAGCTTCTTTGTGCGTTGCGAACAGGCGCGTGTCGTCCACGCGCCACCCTCTGCTCACTGGAAAGTCGCCGCGACACCTCCATAGTTGTCACCTGGGTCTCCTCTCTCTTTTCTGACCCTCAAAACGTGGTTTTCGTTAAGTCTCGAGGCTCCCCTTGAAGAAAACCGAGGGTTATTTGGTTTGTCACAACAGTTGCATTTTCAAGTTCCTCACTGTCGCGGCCTCCTTCTCCTATTTTTTATCCAGAATGGCATCTGGAAGTGTTCTTTCCCTTTCAGGAAGTCCTTCGATCACTTCGGAAAAACTAAACGGGAAAAATTATTTGTCTTGGTCTGCAGCTGTGGAAATGTGGTTTCTCGGTCAAGGCCATTATGACCACCTTGAACAGGATGGAAGCCAAGTACCTTCTGAAAAAGCTGAACAATGGAAACAAGCATATTTCCAGCTGTGTGCCCTATTGTGGCAGTCTGTGGAGCCACGACTTTTGATATCTCTTAGAGCCTTCAAAACATGTCACTCGTTTTGGAAGAAGGCTCAAAGCATTTATGCTAATGATATTCAACGTCTATATGATACGGCAAATAAGCTTGCAAGTCTCAAAATGCAAGACCATGATATGGTCTCCTTCATGACCGAAGCCCAAGCAGCTGTAGAAGAGTTGAGAATGTTCTTGGAAGTGGAATCTCCGGAAGAAATCAAGAAGAAGCTTGACAAGTATTATATGGTGATGATCCTCGGTGCATTGCATCCAGATTTGAATTACATCAGAGATCAACTCCTAACAAGCCATGAAGTCCCTTCCTTGGAAGCCTTGACCACACGTCTTCTTCGCGTTCCAGTGCCTCAATCTCAAGAAGCTCATGAAACACTGGAACCATCTGCCATGGTTGCCACGCGAGGAAGAGGAGGACGTGGCACTAGAGGAGGAGGACGTGGAGGTCGGGGACGTCCACAGTGCACTTATTGTAAGAGGGTGGGTCACACCCAAGAAAACTGCTACTCCTTGCATGGCTTCCTTTCAAAAACAGCCAATATCTCTAAGGCTGACACTCCCACTTCCAACTCTAAGTTCACTGAGGAAGAGTATTAAGAGTATCTGCGATTAAAGTCCAATAGCTTGGCACAATCATCTCAGTCCCCAAGTACGTCCACCGCCTGCATTTCTCAATCCATGGAAGGTCCCAATTCATGGGTAATTGACTCGGGTGCTTCTGATCACATCTCTGGTAATACCTCATTGTTCCCAACCCTTTCCTTCCAAGAAAAACCCCATTTTATTACCCTTGAAAATGGCTCCAAAACTTGTTCAAAGGGAGTCGGTCAAGTCTCCCTGTCTCCCTCTCTCATTCTGAAATCTGTTCTTTTTGTCCCTAACTGTCCATTCAATTTAATTTCCTTAAGTCAGTTAACCAAAATGTTACATTGTTCAATAACCTTTGATTCAAAATCTTTTGTTATACAGGAGCGTGGCTCGGGGAGACAAATTGGAGAAGGATATGAAGCTAGAGGTTTATACCATTTTGGATCTTGTCCACGGGTATCCTGTGTTGCAGCTCTTTCTCCTAAAGTGTTACATGATCGGTTTGGCCATCCCCACTTGTCAAAGTTAAAAAAGATGTGTCCTGAACTTAGTGGTCTTCAGACTTTAGAATGTGAGTCTTGTCAACTAGGAAAACATGTTAGATCTATCTTTCCTAAAAGGTCTCAATCAATGTGTACTTCTAGTTTTTCTATCATTCACTCTTATGTCTGGAGACCTAGTCACGTCTCTTCTTTTGATTTTCGGTATTTTGTTACATTTATTGATGAGTATTCTCGATGTACTTAGGTTTATCTAATGAAAGATCACTCTGAATTGTTACCTATCTTCACCTCATTTTTTAATGAAATCAAGAACCAATTTGGTCAAGTGATTAAAATCTTAAGAAGTGATAATTCTAAAGAGTATTTCTCATCCTCATTTTCTGCAATCCTTAGCTCCCATGGTATTTTGCATCAGTCCACTTGTCCTCATACACCCCAGCAAAATGGTATAGCCGAAAGAAAAAATAGACACTTGTTTGAAACTGCTCGTACCCTTTTGCTTGGTGGCCATATTCCTGTTCATTACTGGGGGATGTCATCTTAACTGCATATTTTCTTATTAATAGGATGCCATCCTCCTCTCTCAATAATAAAGTCCCTTTCTCCATTCTTTTTCCCAATGATCCTCTCTTTCACACCCCTCCTCGTGTTTTTGGTTGTGTGTGTTTTGTTCACGACATGTCTCCAGGGTTAGACAAACTCTCTGCTCGTGCAATCAAGTGTGTCTTTTTGGACTATTCTCGGCTTCAAAAAGGGTATCGGTGTTACTCCCTGAAACCCGGAAGTACTACATGTTTGCCAATGTCACATTCTTTGAACAGACATCTTTCTTCTCTCCATCTGTTCAAGATGTTCATATCCTCCAACAGGTCCTTCCTCTTCCAATGGTTGAGTCCAATATCTCCAATGTCCCCGTCAATTCAAGTCATGCTGAAAGTCCTCCCAAACCTTCCTCTCCACATATTGATATCTCCCGACATAGTACTCCGGTGGGCAGTCCTCTCCCAGACAATGGTGGATCTCCTCCTTCAGATTCTTCTCCGTCCCCATCTCCTGTCACGCCTCCTGGTGAAGCTGATTCTGGTTGGCCCATTGCTCTCAAAAAAGGTACTCGTTCCACTCGAAACCCTCATCCCATTTATAATTTTCTTAGCTATCACAGAGTGTCGCCCTCCTTTTATTCCCTTTTATCCTCAGTATCCCCTGTGGTTATACCTAAAAATGTGAAAGAAGCACTTGATCATCCTAGATGGCGACAAGCCATGATTGAAGAAATGCAGGCTCTTAACCACAGTAATACTTGGGAGCTTGTGCCACTTCCCCCAGGCAAAAAGGTTGTTGGTTGTCGATGGGTATATGCAATTAAAGTCGGCCCTAATGGTGACATTGATCGGCTCAAAGCCCGGCTAGTTGCAAAAGGGTACACTCAGGTTTATGGTCTTGATTATTGTGACACCTTTTCTCCCGTGGCCAAGATGACTACCATTCGCTTGTTCTTCTCCATGGCAGCCATTCGTCATTGGCCACTTCATCAGTTGGATATCAAAAATGCCTTTCTCCATGGTGATCTTGAGGAAGAGGTTTATATGAAGCAACCTCCTAAGTTTGTTGCTCAGGGGGAGTCTAGTATGGTTTGTAAATTAAACCGATCTCTATATGGGCTCAAGCAATCTCCACGTGCTTGGTTTGGAAAGTTAAGCTCAATTGTTAAAAGATTTGGGTTAAAACGTAGTGAAACAGATCATTCAGTCTTTTATTATCATTCGTCTCCCGGGAAATGTGTTTACTTGATCGTATATGTTGATGATATATTTATTACAGAAAATGATAGTGCTGGAATATCTCAACTAAAGGAGTACTTGTGTAGACATTTTCAAACCAAGGATCTTGGAAGCCTCAAATACTTCTTAGGCATTGAAGTAGCTCAGTCAAAAGATGGAGTTGTAATCTCCCAAAGGAAGTATGCCCTGGATATTTTGCAAGAAACAGGCATGATTGATTGTAGACCGGTTGACAGTCCAATGGACCCAAATCAAAAATTAACAACCGAAGAAGGTGAGTTATTTTCCGACTCGGAGAGATATAGGAGACTTGTTGGAAAACTAATCTATCTCACTATTACAAGGCCGGATCTATCTTTTGCTGTTGGAGTGGTTAGTTAGTTCATGCAAGCTCCATGTGTTGGCCATTGGAATGCTATCATTCGAATCCTAAGGTATTTAAAGAAGGCTCTCGGGCAAGGGTTGTTATATGAAGAGAAAGGAAACCTTCAGGTTGCAGGATATTGTGATGCCGATTGGGCAGGTTCTCCTATTGATAGACGATCTACTACTGGATATTATGTTTTCCTTGGAGGAAACATTATCTCATGGAAAAGTAAGAAACAAAATGTAGTGACTCGTTGAAGCTGAATATAGGACAATGGCATCACTAACATGTGAACTTATATGGGTGAAGCAGTTCCTTCAATAGCTTAACTTCTGTGACATTCAGAGTATGAAGATGTATTGTGATAACCAAGCTGCCCTTCACATTGCATCAAATCCAATATTTCATGAGAGAACTAAACATATAGAGATTGATTGTCATTTTGTTCGAGAAAAGTTATTGTGAAAAGAAATATGTACCGAGTTTGTTGGATCAAATGACCAACTCGCAGATGTATTGACTAAGTCATGGAGGGGACCTCAGATTGAGTTTATTTGTTCCAGGCTTGGTACATACTGTTGGAAGTCCCACATCGACTAGAGATGAGGCCATTTAAGTGTATATAAGTGGGTGCAAACCTCACCCTACAAGCCGGTTTTGTGGGGTTGAGT
>NC_028351.1:34549593-34559205 GCF_000741045.1 Vigna radiata var. radiata
TCGACGTGAGGGGGGTGTGTTGGAAGTCCCACATCGACTAGAGATGAGGCCATTTAAGTGTATATAAGTGGGTGCAAACCTCACCCTACAAGCCGATCTTGTGGGGTTGAGTTAGGCTTAAAGTCCACTTCTAATACATACAATTTGTATGCTCCAACTTCAGAGGGAGTGTTAGAATCATTACATATAGGTATTATCATTTAGGCTAGTCTGCAGAAGTTTAATGGTTGTACCTAGTTCTGTACCTAGTAGTCTAGTGCAGACTCTTGGTGTTCCATGTACTCTTTTGTTTTTCATTTTAAATAGAAGATCATGAGAGGGATCATTAACCCCTCTAGAATATTTCTTATCATCTTAAGTGAGCTTAAATAAGTTCTTCCAAATACTTGTGCGAATCGTAGACAGTTTTTATCAGAAAAAATGTTCTCTAGTTTAGATTTTTGTTTCATCTTTGATTATAAAATGCTACCTTTTGTTCATTTCCTTTTCTGTTTTCAAATGTTTCATTTTTCATTGACTAACAACTATATTCATGTAATCAGTTTATCATCCATCTCATTCCACTTCATTTTCTTACCACCTCTCATCCACTCTCATCACATCACTTGTCACGTTTATCACTTTCTCTCTCAACCTTTCCTTTTTTTTTTTTCTCTGTCTCTCTCTTCGTAGGTCCTACCACTCAAATCCACCCCAAAATGGATTCAACATTTATGTCTCTCGTTGCAAACAAAATGAAAAACGCCATTCTTGAAATTCATATTCAAAACGAAAACAAAAAACGAAATTTTAAGAAAAAAATTTCGCGAACCACTACTTTCAGGAACTAACAATCCCTTTTATTTTCATCTTGAAATAATTCAAAAGAGCAAAAATAATTAATACGATTCCAAGGAAAGAGGGAGGGACCTTTTCGAAATGAAGGGAAGTTCAAAGTGCGTGGAAACGGCCATGAGGCCCGTTCCGGAGAGGTCACACATGCTGAACACCTGCCCAACGAAGGCAGGCCCCCCGCCGCCGCCCTTCCCATTGGCGCCTAGCCGAGCGACGCTCACCGATTTCGGGGCAGGGCGCGCGGGCTCGGCGGTGCTCGCGGTGGATTCGAGGGCGTTTGAGGCTGAGAGCGGCGGCCCGAAGAAGAGAGGGAGAGAAAGTGAAGAGGGAGGGTGCGGGAGCGTCAGAGACGGAGGGTTTGGTGGATTGAAGAGAGAGACAAAGTTGGAGGCAGTGGATTGGAGGAAGGTGGCGATGTGGTTGTTGTGGTGGCGGCGACGACGGTGAGGCTCTGACGGAAGAGCCATGCAGTGAGCATCGACGGATGAAGCGTGGGTTGGGAATGGGGGGTTTTGAGGTGAGCGAGTGACGGAGGGAGAGTGTTGAAGAATCAGTTATTTTCAAAGGATGAAGAGCTCACGCTAATGTGACCTTTATTTTATTTTCCTATAATATAAACATATGAAAAATAAAAATAAATAAATAATAGTAACTGATAACAGACGTCAAAATTATCTTACAAAGAATTATGCAATTGATTTATATTTATTATTTAAAATATTGATTTAGTCCAATTTTGAAAATAGAAGCTAAGGTAAAATGATTACCTTATTCAAATTAAATAAGTGATTAAAATAAGGGTTAAATATCTTTTAGTCCCTATATTTTGAGGCGATTTTGGTTTTAGTCCATTTTCAAAATATTTTACAATTTAGTCCTTCAACTTTAGAAAACTATAGTTTTAGTTCTTTTTATCAAATTTTTTTAACTTTGTTTCAAACGCGTTTCTTAGTTAACATTGAAGTAAAAATGTATCAAACAGTGTAAACAATCCAAATGTTATAATAAAACGTGCTTGAAACAACAAATAAAGTTTAAAAAATTTGGTAAAAATGATTAAAACCAGAATTTTCTAAAGTTGAAGGACTAAATTGTACCATAGTTTAAAAATCGACTAAAACCAAAATTACCTCAAAATATAGAGACTAAAAACATATTTAACCCTTAAAATAATAATATTCATTATTTTTTTATAGGATAAAAATAGGTTAAGTTAACTTTACATCAATTCATACTATGATATTTTAATCAACAAGCTGTACGTGGAACATTGGACTAAATCTCTAATTAATGTTTTCATTCTAAATCCGAATAACATAGGTAGGATTAATCATCATATATCTCAAATGTTATTCGTGTTATAGTTTTATTTTAAAAAATAATAATATTAGATTTTTTAATTAAAAACATTTTCAAATTTGAGAGACTAACTTTTTTGAAAAATGTAGTTAATATTATTTGTAAACATTAGTATTATTATATTGATTAATTTTGTTATTGTATAGTATGTCATACATTAAGTATATGTTTAAGTGTGACACGAGTTAATCATCACGTTAGAGACTATTTTAAGAATAGATTGAATGATTTTTTTTTCTTAAACTTAAGCATTTTGTTGTAAGATAGCTTTTTTTTTTTTTTAAGAAAAAATATGTTATCATGTATAAAAGAATTATGATATAGATTAGACTTTACGTTAATTTTATATAAACGACTCGAATTCTATACAGAGAAAAAGACTTAGGGTGTGTTTACTTGGGGTGATTGAAGAGATAATTTGGGGAGAGTGATTAAGTAGATTTGAAAGGATTTGAGGATGATTTTTTTGTGTTTATTTGAGTGGATTTGGAGGTAATTGAGAGTGAATTTAGAAATAAAGTTGATGAGAATTAGTTTAGGATTTGATTGATCTGACAGTTTTAAAAAATTTGTTTAATTAGTAGAAATTGAAGATTACCAAAATGCCCCTAGATATTAAAGTAATATAAGATAATATTTGTTAATGTTATATTTAATTGTAGAAATGTTTATTAAGAGTAAAAAATTAAAAATATTTTTTTAAAAAATAAAAGTAAATATTAAAATAAAAAATAATTAGATGATAAAGTGTTGTTCAAATATATACACCAACAAAATAATAATATATAATCTATTGTCAAATAATTTAGAAAAGAAAATTGTTAACATATATCATGGTGCCTGTGACAAACGCATTACTTTACACAAGGAAAAAAAATCTACTATTTCTTTTAATATTTTTGGATGCTTTGCTGCCATTCTTGCAATTTAAAATTCGAAAATATTTCTTTAACACTCTTATTTGACACAGATTTGACACCGGCCAGATGTCAAATTTCTATTGGGTTTTTTCTTTTAAATGGAAATGGGTTTTTTAATATACTGACAAGGGTAGAATATGAATTCTGAGATATGAATTTGCATTTGGCGGTTTCGTTTTGCAGTCTTTCACTTTGCTTCTGAAGCTTCTCTTTCACTTTCGTTTTCTTTCCATTCCCGAACCTTCATCTCAAGTCCTTTGCTATCTCCATTCCACCGTTCATGTGATCTGAACTGAAAAAAGGCTATCTTTCGCAAGGTAAGCTCTATTTCTCGTATCCCCTGTTTGGGTGGCTTGGGCTTTGTGTGTGTGTTTCGTCATTTCGACCCGTTCTCGCATTGTGTGGGTTCTCTTTGTGTATCATTTCGCCTCGCATTGTCGCATTGTTGTGTTGGGTGTTATTTATTCATTCTTTGTTTTATGAACCCTAAGCAAGTATTGCTATTTGGGCTCTTATGTGTTTTCATTTTTTGTGCAGTTGCAATGGCTTCCGGAATCCCAAAGGTAAGTTAAAGTTTTGGTCTTTTATTTAGTTGCATTTTTTTGGTTGGTAATAATAATGTTGTCGTTATCTTTTGTAGTGGAGGGTCCGTACTTCTATGGATTCATCAAATGTTATTGAAATGAATCGTTTGCTGAGAAAAGACCATGTACACGAATTGCGATGACACCATTTAGGTTGTGTGTGTACCTACATGAGGTTGTGGACGTTAACTGCGAGTATTTATGCACTTTGAGAGAAGGACCACCGGGGTTGTGAAGAGGATCCTTTTTAGTTCATTATATAATGCGGTAATTTGTTTGTAATTGATTTGTGAGATGGTGTACTTGATTGTTGGAATAATGTGTTAGGTATTTTTGATTGATTGATTTGAACCTATCCACAGGACCTTATACTCGATGATTATAGGAGAATGGCAAAAATCGTCGTGTGTTCACTTTTCATAACTACAGTAGTTGTTTGCATGCCAAACACTTTGGACTTGAAGACATTGCAACAACTGACTTTGTGCGTGAGGTTTATTTTTCATTGTGTTTGTGGTGGTATTTGACATGTAGTAGTTGTCGATGTATTTACATTCCTTTTGTTTTTTGTAGTTGTTTCTTCCTTTTTGCCATGATCACCATTGATGGTGCTATGCAGTGAAAATTAGCGCATTAACCATATATGTTATTAACTCTTTGGGGAAGGGCGTAAGAGACCGAAGAAGGATTGACACAGTTGTGGTATGTTTTACCCCATTTAATAATGTTATTGACTTTCATTTAATAACGTATTGTTAACGTGTTATTGTAATTTGTACTTTGTAGGCTGAAAACCTTGCTCGATTTTTTTGCATCTTGTACAACAGACCGGAAGGGAGTATTGGACCTTTGTCTGTTGTACATGCAAAAATCCCATCCCAACCTAACCTGTAAGTTGTTATAGGTCTTTAATTTAAAAATATGGTGTTGTAAATGATGTGATTTGTCAAAAGTGGTTGATGTTATCTTTATATCGTTTCAGACATGACTGTGCAGTTATAATGTTAAAAGCTATGGAAATTTAGGATGGAGAGGATAAATACAATGGGAAAAATATGCCACAGCATACGAATGTAAGTCATAATATGATTTTCATTATTGTTTGATGATTGGGTTGATTTGACAATATCAATGTTTTCATTTCAGGAGGAATTGCTTGCGTTTAGAAAGCAATATGTAGTTGATTGGATCCTGGACGACGAAAACATAAGATTACTAGATGCGCTATCGGTGTATGGATTGTTGTAGGATAGTTGTCCTGTGTTCAAATGTAGTGAACACTGTAAGAAACAATATTGTTTATGGAGACTGTGTATTTTTAATATATATGAACACATTATATAGATTCTTATATGAATAAGAAATTTGATTTCAACCTTGTTTATGTTCAATGTACAAGGATGTTGTAATCGTTTACGCGAGTGTGTTTGTAATCGTTTATATATTTAAAGACATTGTACAAATTATTATTGCAATACGACGATTGATTTTGAAGATTGGTTATGTGCAATGTTGAAATAATTGTTGATTGATCATTGATGTCCAGGTTTTTGTTATGTGGAATGTATGAAATTTCCATACCAATTAAGGCCAAGTACTGCAGTCTGTGCAGCAAAAATCACTCTTGTAATCGTTTACAATAGGCTTGTAATCGATTACGCGAGCCATATTATAGTTTTGGACATCCTGTTGCACTGAAAGAACCACATGTGGAAACGTGGGGGACCACTGGTGATTTTGGGTGTTTTTTAAGACAACTTGACTTGTTTTTGGTATAAGTGTGAGTCTAGGGTTGAATGTGATGCTTGGGAAACCCCATGATGTAGGAGGGGTCCACCTAGGGTGATGACACGAACCTTGGGGAAGTTCACTGCAATCTGCCACAAAAAGCACTCATGTAATCGTTTACAATAGAATTGTAATCGATTATGCGAGCCATATTCCCGTTTTGGACATCCTGTTGCACTGAAGGAACCACCTGTGGTAACGTGGGGGACCACTGGTGATTTTGGGTGTTTCTTAAGACAAGTTGACTGGTTTTTGGTATAAGTGTGTGTCTAGGGTTGGATGTGATGCTTGGGAAACCCCATGATGTAGAGGGGGTCCACCCAGGGTGATGACATGAACCTTGGTGAGTTTTAGTGAAATCTGCCACAAAAAGCACTCATGTAATCGTTTACAATAGGCTTGTAATCGATTACGCGAGCCATATTCCTGTTTTGGACATCCTGTTGCACTGAAGGAACCACCTATGGTAATGTGGGGGACCACTGGTGATTTTGGGTGTTTTTAAAGACAAGTTGACTGATTTTTGGTATAAGTGTGTGTCTAGGGTTAGATGTGATGCTTGGGAACCCCCATGATGTAGAGGGGGTCCACCTAGGGTGATGACATGAACCTTGGTGAGTTTTAGTGAAATCTGCCACATAAAACACTCTTGTAATCGTTTACAATAGACTTGTAATCGATTACGCGAGCCATATTTCCGTTTTGGACATCCTATTGCACTAAAGGAACCACCTGTGGTAACATGGGGGACCACTGGTGATTTTGGGTGTTTTTTAAGACAAGTTGACTGGTTTTTGGTATAAGTGTGTGTCTAGGGTTGGATCTGATGCTTGGGAAACCCCATGATGTAGAGGGGGTCCACCNAGGGTNATGACATGAACCTTGGTGAGTTTTANTNAACCAAATAGGTTTAATGNTACAAACATTAATGTATTGAATGTTACAAACACATTTTATTTGCAATTACATAAATGTATTGAACCAAACATTAATGTTCTATATATTGAACCAAATAGGTTTAATTACACCATCTTTTTCTTGTCCTAACACTGAAGTCTAATACAGTAATTACTCATTTTTCTTTCTAACTACTACATTTCTTGTGTATGGTGTCCTAAGTGCTTGACTCTTAAATCGTCTTCTTGAACCAATCCTAACATAACGCTTCAGCTGTGATTGGTTGTTGGACATTCAACCCGGTGCATTTGGCGACATTGCACCTTTTTCATTGTTGCACATTCCACCCGCTGCCTCGGTCGACACTACAACAGGTGAAACAAATGCATCGTCACTAAATGCTTGTGGACGTCCAGCACTTTGAACGCCATCCAAAATTTTAGTATTGAATATGACTTTGCCACTCAACTCTAAAAACCAACCAAACAGAGTCTTCAAAATGGCTTCCCGTTACTCCTCTGTCAACCGTTCGTTGAGAGTGCAAACATACATAGTTGAAAATGAATGACGCACGATCAACTGTCCAAAAGAAAATAACACAAATGAAAACACCAAATCAAATAACAAAAACCCATAACGTGTGCAAGAAACCACAAGAACCCCAATACCTAAACCTAAAACCAAATACCCAAACCTACAATGGGAGAAGGCATTTACCTTGGTCCAACGAAGCATTCCGGAACTTGCCATTTCAGATTGCAACAATAAGGCACTGGAGAGTACGAAAACGCCGGTAGAGCTGCAGACACCAAGGAAGAGAACGATGGGAGACGAGCAAATGTGAGAGAGAGGTAATCTGTCACACAAAACTAATGAAACAGACAAAGGGTAGAATTGGAATCCAAATCGTCTGAAAAGCTTTCCATTTTGTAGGCCAAATTTTTCTTTTAAAAAAAAACACAAACTATCCAATAGGACGTTGACACGTGGCAGTGTCAAATGTGTGTCAAAAATTGGGTGTCAAAATAACGGGACCCTTTAAAATTTGTACTAGAAGGGGAGTGTCTGTGAGTGCGCCACTGTTGAAAAAAAGTTCATAGAATTTGAGCTAGCATCTACACTTCAAACTCTGAAACATTTTCTTCTGAATCATCTACCTTCAATGGCCTCTGAAACGCAAAAGGAGGTGGTGGAGGATCAACACTCAATGTTCCATCAATAACTCTTACTACCTCTCCCATGGAAGGTCTTTTACGTTCATCCATTTGAAGGCACCAAAATGCAATTCTCAACACACGCTCCAGTTCCTCTTTATTATAACCTCCTTCCATTCTTCTATCAATCACATTCACCACCCTCTCTTCCATCCATTCTTTATACGTCCACCCACAAAGTTCAACATGTTCATGATCAGGGCACCCGGTTAGCAAGGCTAAAACTACCTTGCCAAAATCCTCTACATCCTTCTCAGCTGAAAAGCCACAATATGTTGCCTTCCCATCTGTAATAACAAACTCAAATTCACTCACCTTTGCCACCAAGTTTTCATCCAACATAACATTTTCACATTTCAAATTTCCATGGTCGATGAACTCCCTGCATCGGGAGTGCAAATAACATATGGCTGCAATACCTACTCTCTGCAATACTTGCAAAGCTTCCAATGTTGGAATGGAGCTTCCCTGTAATGGCCTAGGTTCGTGGACGTTGCTCCAGGTTCGTCACACTTCAGGCGGCATCCCCCTTCATGCCAAGCTTCCCTGCAATGGTCGAAGGAACCTGCACCATCACTGAACCAAATACAACGCCTGGGCATACAAACATGGAACCGGATACGCTCCATGCAACCACTGAATACGCTGCTGCTGCCATAATGGGTATCGGGAATGTGCGACGTGTGCGAGATTGGGGAACCCAATACTACTGCCTAGAACCAAATACAGTTGTTGTGTCAATGGTTCTAAGCTTCTGGAACCAAATACTCGCACTATCACTAGTGCAGCGCAGGAAAACGACCGCGGTTGTTTTTCTCTATACGTCGCGGTTTACGAATCGCAGCATATACAGGGGTGGTAAAAAGTCTGTGACTATAGACCGCGGTTGCAACCGCGGTCAAAAGTTATGGGAATAGACTGCGGTTGCACAAGGAACCGCAACCAAAACTCCATTTTTTTTAAAAAAAAATTGTTCCATTATAGACCACGGTTCGAACTGCGGTAAAAGACCATGAATAGACCGTGGTTCAAGAAACAACCGCGGCCAAAAGTCATTTTAAAAAAAAATAAAAAAACGACAGATTTTCTACCGCGGGTTTGGTCACAACCGCGATATATTCTCCTGCAGTTTTTTAAAATAGTAGGTCTGCTTTTGTGATATCCACTACCACAAAAACAGACCTGCATATGAAATACATGTTCAAATTCAATTTCAACACATCAAACAAATGTTCAAATGTATTTTAACATCATATAAAGTACAAAGTCTAATAAAATACAATATAATAAAATATAATGTTTAAATCTAATAACTATGACTTATTATATAATCTAATGAAATATTTTGCAACAACTTTCCTTATGAATGAAATTGGCTTCTGAGGAATTGGTGTAGTAGTCTTGAATCTCTACACAAAACAATTGATATTAATAAGTGTATATGAATTCCAAACTTTGGAGAAAATCAAAATTTGTTAGATTTAAATATTACCATTTCCCAGTCTCTTGTGATATGAGAACAAATAATATGGGTCATCCAATACATTACATAGTATCCGCACTCATATGACCCACTATGTCTGTTACATTACAATATATCATCACAGTTGTAAATAGTTAGTGAAAAACATTAAAACAAAACAACAATAAGAAAGTATGACTTTAGCATATGTCAAACCTTGAGAGAAATACATGTAATCTTTCTAGTGTTTGTAATTGATCTCCCAACTATCATCATACTTGCTGGAATAGAACTATATATATAAAAAAAGAGTTTTAGCATTCATTTATATAAAAAAGAAAGTCCAAACATTGAGGTTCTTACCAATCAACTAGTTGTCTGAGATTTGTGGGAGGAAGCCTGTGCAATGAGCAGACACTACAAGAAAAAACGTCATTATCTACCGCCCAAATCCGTATATAAGGCCTAAAATCCGTATATAAATTTTGGTTATATACAGATAACATACGGACAAAAATCCGTATATAATACTGTCGTAGCTAATGTTATATACG
>NC_028351.1:34565140-34567035 GCF_000741045.1 Vigna radiata var. radiata
TATATAAATAATTGCTCATAGACTTACATCATCCATAGCTGAATAATTGTAATATTCAACTCTTGTGTTCCCGAATCAAGCTCTCTGACATCTGAGCCATGAAGGTATAATGGGACCTCAGAGACTCTCCCAAATACATTAGAATCATATTCAACCTCCAAAGGCTTATCTTCAAAGATGTTAGCAAGTAGTTGCAATGAACCAAGAGGATCATCCTCAGATAGAGGAATCTTCTCTTGTGTTTGCGTCTGTTTTTACATGGAAAAATAAGATAAGTTTTGACATCAATAACATGTAAACTTTAAAATTGAGAAGTGTAAAGAAGAATTCCATACCGGGGGGGTCAGAAACTGAACCAATCAAATGTTTAGGCCAAGCGATAAAGGACTTGAATGCTTGTTCCACAGTGAAAATCTCATCTGTGGACAAAGGAACTTCGACATCTGATATGATAATTTCATCTACTGAAACCTTCACCTCATCCTCTGATAGCACCATACCATGAACAACAGTCGTTGCCCTAAACACTGTTCCACGAGTTACCAGGACCGTCTCGGTATTGTCTAAAATGTATAGCAGACATGGACTAGCATCGCCCATGTCATCCCCTGGGACGACTGGTGCTGAACAACTTCCTTTCCCGCTTCTCCCTGTCGGAGTAAATGTTAGATTATACAAAAGATAGAAATGATTGCACATAAATGTTTATTAAGTTTACCTGTGGGAGGCACAACATGTTCCTATTCCTGTATAGGAGATGGCACCGGGCACATGCCATAGGTCTCAAACTGCTGCTGGAACATGGAGCTGAACTCACTAAACAATTCAGCCTTGAGCTCTGATCTAACCTTGTTTGTGATCTCATCCGTAAGGTCGGCTCAAACCTTTTTTGTGATCTCTTGTGTTAGCCTTTCTTTTTGTTCTTCGCTGTATGCATATGAAGGCTGACGATAAGAGCTCCCAAAATAATCTCGAATTCCTACTCCAGGACCAGCAACATGTACACGTTCAGGGTGCTCAGGTCGTCCAATCGCAACTGTAAGAATATCCTGGCGACCCTCTGGATTGAATTGACCTTGGGAGTCCTGTAACATTACAAAACACCATTATTCTTTAAAAAGTTCAATGTAGTATGTATAATGAAATTATTATTATTTTAGGAACAATGATAACTTACAATTCTTTCAGAAATTTCCCGTACAGTGTCAGAAGAGTAGGTTCCCGATGGTCTCATACGAGCCAACTTCCATTTTTCAAGTCTAGAAGGTGGAGAAGGAGGCTGAGGGGGGCTACCACCCTGAGATAGTGGTCTAGCATTTGCCCTTTGCTTGAGGATTTTCTCCTCAAGCTTCCTATACCCACCACAAGATAATAGGTGGGGGGTTTTGTTATGAGCACTTGTTCCTTATGCTTTGCTTCTAATTGCCTGTCACATATGTTTAATTAATTAGTTCATATGATATATATTTGTTAATGAGGAATTGAACAATATCAACTATACTAAACTGCCATTCCTCCGTTTTTCGACTCTCTACAAAGAGCCGCTAAGTCTCCTCATCAATGGACTTATATGTACTACATGGAGACTTATTTTTATGCTTTCCAAAGATATATCTTGATGCCAACTTACTTTTAAAGTTTCTGAAGTTTTCAGCAACAGTTGACAAACACTTATTTCTAAGTGTTGCGACATTTGGAATGTCAAATGTCAGCTGGAATAAATATAATAAAGTTGTATCAATACAAAATTATCAATATAAACAAACTGTAATTCAAATGATATTAACTAACTTACCAATTGTCAACACCCAATTTCGTCCGGGTGATTGAATAATAAGACTTAATTTTTGTTTTTGTCTTATTTTATTTTCATTTTTCATTTTATTTGCATTTTA
>NC_028351.1:34567535-34591056 GCF_000741045.1 Vigna radiata var. radiata
ATGATACAAGGTTAAGAAATTGATTTTAAACTTAATTCAACACTAAGATTAAGGTGATGTGTACATTTATTTATATATTATGAAATTATTTTTTCTTTTGATATGAAACTTTCAACACTTCAAACTATCACGATTTTGTTATTACAAAATGCTTTAAAAGAAAGAATGAAAAAATAGGTCATATATTTAAATTGTTTTTATCTTATGTGAAACTATTTAATATACTAAAACATAACGTAAAAAGATCTAAACTTTAAAAGAAGTGCTTCTAAGAAATTTATGAATATGGTAACTACAATTAAAATAGTCATATGGTTCACAAACTCCGATTATAAGTACGAAGGTTCACTAATACAAACAAAACTTTTTATAACAATCAAATAATTTTGTATAACAAGTCTTCTTACCATACATAATAACGGTTAATTTTATTATAAAAATGTTATCGATTAAATTATTATGACACGTAAATTTCTCTTGTCACAACAAATTATCATACACTCCACTTTTTTTCGGTTAAGGAAACATATTAGTTGCTTTCTATTTACTTCTAAAAGCAAATAAAACATAACAACTCCTTCTTAGGGATTTTTAGTATGTGCAAGTAGAAATTAAGCCCTTTTTTTCTTATGTTCTTTTTTCTGGTTTGGTATCCTTTCATCTATATATATTAACTGTGATATCTATTGTAAATATATAAAAAAAAAAGAAAACTATAGATAATAACATTGTTTCATCATATGATGAAAAATTTAATGTGGGAGAACCTTGAAACGTCTTGCAAGTTCATTGGCATGTAAAATGTTCGCAAGCTTTGATTGTCCATAGGCACGCCAATTGTTGTAGCTATAGGCAAAGAAAGAAAATTAATTATGCACTTCTTCTGTTCTTTTTGTTGAAATCTATATCATTCACATAATTATAAATACTAAATCATACACAAAATTACATCGTTTTACGGTGACGAGATCTATATTTCTAGTTCATCAATTTCTGCCATAGAACAAAAAAGTTTATACTCCTATTTCCGTTAGATTTCAATATATGATTCTATCACAGAGTCCTCCTTTGCATGTGACTTTTCTGTTTTCCCTTCTATTTTTGGTTAAATTGAGGTCTTAAGGACTCTACCCGATTATCATTTAGTGTTTCGTAGGCTTGTCTACAATTTCCTTGCATTTCAAGTAATCGGTGTAATGTTCCTTGAATTGAGTAGTGGTTTTGTGAGGTAAGGGAAGCTAGAAATTGCTTAGATTATGTTTGTTGTGCTAAATTTTCATGTGAGTAATATGATGATTTGAACGAGTTTGTGATAATAATGTAAAATTTCCTATGTTTAAATATTGATATTTGATAGTATGATGTGTGTATAATTGGAATGGTGTGAAATTGATATTCTATGTTGTCATGATTGTGTATGAACGTTGTTTTGTTGTTTGAAAAGTGAATTCAAGTGGTTGGAGTGAGGATTGGTTAAATTATTGAGTTTTAAGCCTAAAAAGGGAGGGTTTGAAGGTGTGAGTTTGAGAATTTAGGGTTGATGTGAGGAAACTGTTATTGAGGTGCTGTCATGAGGTAAATTAAGACTTGTTGGATGTATAATGTAATTAAAATCTGACCTGTAATAAAGAGGTAGTGCATAGTTGAAGTTTAGGGTGTTTTTAATGTGAAAATAGGGTTTAAGTAGTGAGATTTGAAGTAAGGAGTTTAAACTATTTTGGAGAGTTTGGAACAAGTTATGGGACCAATTAGAACTTACATAGATGTTCAAACCAATAAAAGTTTGTCATGAAGGTGAGAATTGCTTCATAGGTTGAGTTCTATTTCATTTTGGAGGTTTAGGTGTTGCAACTTGAAAGTAGGAAGGTTGAGATGAAATTAAGGTGTTGGAGGGTGTTAAAAAGTGTATTTAGACTTGTCTATGCAATGGGTAAACTGATATGGAGATTAAAAAGTCTAGAATTGAAGTTGGGTAGCTTGTGGAAGTGAATTTCGATTTTAAAGTGTCAAATTGAGTTACAACAAGGTTTTCAAAGTTTTCTCAAGGCCTGGAAGGTCCTAAAGGCCTTTAGAAGTGGGGGCTAAAGTATTCAAATGAGAAAATTGAGTCTTGATCTTACTAATCGCACCTGAGCGCCTAAATTGGGCATTTAGCGTCTATTTCCGAAGGAGTAGCGCTTGAGCGTTGACGGACGCCTCTACACCTGTCTTTGGGGGATTTTTAGGGTTTTAGATATCCGTTTTGAATGTTTTTTAGGTCGTTTTGCGGGATTTTGGACCCTTCCAGAGTTGTTGGTGAGGGTTTCAAAGTTGTTTTTCTTGCCTAAGTATGAGTTTAAAGGAGTTTTGTGTTGTTTAGTGGTTCTTCTTGAACTGTTCTTTTGTATTAATGTATATGGAATGGTTTCGTGTGATTTTTGATGACTTGCTGGGGTTGTTTATGATCCTTTGAAGTATAATCAGTGTTTATGTAATGTAAAAGTGAAAGTTTATATGTATATGGTTTTATATGGATTCAAATGGTTTCACAGTTGGTAAAATGGGTTCCACAAAGGGACTCCTTCGGTGTGATTTCAAGTATTTTTAGAATGAATGTAGTGAGCTTAGTATTGGGGGTTATCCTAACACTCTAATGATATTTCATTCTTATGTAGAGAAGATTGATTCATGTGATGAGAGTAGTAGGTGGTCTTAGTCTAGGTGCTTTCTAGAGACCTATGATGCGGTAATAGATTAACCTTGTGCGGGTGGTAGGGTGAAACCTATTGACAATGACTTTACAAAGCAGTAGAGGTCACCACATGTACACAACCTGCCATAGCTCGACATTCGTGCTATGTCCGGATAGTTGATTTAGGTCTTTGCATATTAAGATGTTTGGATTGGTGAATGTTACATATTTCATTTAAGGATGAAAAGTTATAAATGATATACCACATGTATTGTATTCTAGTTTACCTTTACTTTAGTGTTATCTGTCTTTGTGTATGTTTTCTTTTTTGCGATAATCACCTTAATGGTGCAAGTTTAGGAAGAATTCTTTACCGTTGCTCCAGTGAGAGGTGGGGTAAAATAATTGAAAAGTCAAATGACTTTTCGTAGGTTTGTTTTCATAAAATAATTCCATTATCATATATGTAATATTCATTTTAGTAATATTTACTATTAAAAATGAGATGTTACAATTTTTTTCTAAACATATAATTTTTTTTTTATAATTATTTTACTTTTATAATATATATATATATATATATATATATATATTATAAATCTACTTGCATAGATTTGAACTCCTTAGTACCTTGATGGATCGTTAAGTTTGTCAAAAAGGATTCCGTCAGGATAAGTAAATCTATGACCAATGGAGGAGACATTAACAATTCTTCCTTGTATCTTACTTTCTCTTGCTGTTTTCTTCATATTTTCCAACAACAGATTTGTTAGAAGAAAATGACCTGTCAAATTATGTTCCACAAAATACAAAACATTGAGATTATTTTCACAATTTTCCCCAACCCAATATCATAAAAAAGATAATGTAATGAATACCTAAATAATTTATAGCAAATTGAAGTTCAATGTTGTCCTTGGATAGCATGAAAGGGCATGCACAAATCCCCGCATTGTTTCTTAGAATTTAAGAAAAAAAAAAAGTTAGAAAGAGAGTAAATGCAAGAAAAAGTGGAAAGAAGGAGTTGGTGCTTACATCAAAATATTCAATGGAAGAGAAGTTGAATTAAACTCATCGGCAAAATGATGAACAGAGGCCATTGAACTTAGATCCAACTTCATGACATCAACTTTAGCAGTGGGAAATTGCTTAAGTATTGAATCCTTAACATTAAAAGCATCCATCATATCAATCACTGCCATTATCACATGCACACCACGCAATGCAAGAACACGAGCTGTCTCAGCACCTATACCGCTTGATGCACCTGTTCTTCTTTCAACACCAACAACAACTTCAATTAAAAATGTCTATGCGTGTAATTAACAAAGAAAATAAATCAGATAATATAATTTTTATTTCGTCATTCTTTTCTATACGTTTAAGCATTATGAAAGAATCAAAGGAAGGGAAAGAAGAATGTGACCAGTAACAATAGCAGTAAGAGCAGTGGCATCGATTCCGAGAGTAACTTCTTCTGCAGTGGATGACCATGAAAACCCAGAAACTCCTCTTCTTTTGAATGGCCACATCTTCTATTTTTTTCTCTCTCTCTAATTCTCAACTGAATTCTTCTGTATATCAGTTCCAGAAATCTACTATTAGTTGCTCATTTATAAATTCTGTGTGGGTTGGTGCACTTGCTAGAACAGAAGAAACTAGCATACCTGGTTTAAGACGTTGGATCTGTGAAGCTTGGCTCTTCTCTATGTTTTTCCAGCGGTTGGATCTGAACTGCATAAGTTTGTAGATTAATATATAGGTTTGATTCTATTCCAACATAAACACTAAAATACAAAAACAAGAGCAGAAGATTGAATAATGTAAAATGATTTTTGTTGCACCAATTTCTCTCACAGACAGTCCTTGTTCAACGTTTACGAGAGTATATTAACTAGATATATGAAAAACATGGGACAACTATAAAGGAATTTTGTAGGAGTTGATAACCTACAGAATTCTTAGACTGTTTGAGAATAGATGATTCGGTTACCTCTCTGTATAAAAGGGATTTGTGATGAAACTCAAGAGAATTAAGAACAAAATAAGTTGATATAACAACTTATTTATGTTTCGATTAAATAATTTAATTTAATATATTATTATTATAGAGTCAATGGAGGAAAAGAGAATATGTGAGTTGGTGCACCCACACGAAATCATAAATGACGTATGTTAGATAAAGTTATACTCTTCCAAAATTATTAGTATATGATATATATGATTGAGTATTAATTTATTATGTAAGGACAGGGCGAAGCAACTATCTTTAATTTTAAAACGTGATTGACAATTGGTAGTTATACAGAGGTTTAATCTCATTAGAAGTCATTATTTCTTTTTTAAATTTTAAATAGATTTTTTTTTTTTTTTTGCGTATCAGTGGAGTTTCTTTTATGTTAAATTTGATTTAATTAAAAATCTGTCATCAAATTCACCATAACGTGACATGTTCAGTTGAATGAAAAAAGACATCTGACATTAAAATTTGAGTTTTGTTTTAAACAAATTATAAGAGAGAGGTGATATCACATTGAGAGAAAGGCAAAGGTGGAAAATTAAAAATTTTAAGGACTATCACCTTTAACTGGAGAAAAAAATTGAGGAAAATCGCGTTATTTAGGATTGTTATTACAAATACATGTTCAATTTGAGTAATAGAGAGAGTAGAAATAATAAGAATGATGGAAACAACAGCATACAGTAATCGATTAAGAAGTATAAGAACCTTTTAGATGCTGCAAGTGGAGCATCTCTTTTTGATATGTTGCAGTCTGAAGTTCCACGATGGTGCGGAGAAGCTTACGAAAGGAGTCATGAAATGGCTGCAGTTGAGCCATGTAAGACTTGGAGTTCCAGCGGACATTGGAGCACTGCTTCAAACGTCTATCGACTTTAGGGTGGATTCCAGGTTGGCCAAGTCGAAGACTTTCTTCTTCTTGAACATGGAGGGATTATTCTTCATTGCTTCTGCTATGGCTGTTAGCAACGCAATTCCCACACCTTGCACTACTACTGTGCCGTCCATCATTCACGCTTAGCAGGAATCAACAACCAACACTAACTATATATATATATATATACTTTCTCTTAACTTGTCTGGCTACCCATAACAAAGAACCCGATTTTCCCTTCAAACGAATTCTAATAATAACAATTCTAAGAAAGAATTCTAAGAAAGAATGCAATTTCTCCCATTTTTTTTTTCTTAATTAAAGGTGACAACCCTTAAAATTAAATATTGGTGAATTTGATAATAAACTTTTAATCGAATCAAATTTATAGTAAAAGACGAAAAAAAAAGACTTATTTATTATATATATATGATTGAGTATTATTTGATCATATTTCTATAAAATTCATCTCCCAGTCAAAAAACATTTTATACTTTTAAAAAAGATTTTTGTATAATGATTCTCAAGTAGGTATAGAAACAGGAAAATAGATATAGGTTTTTATACTTATTAAAAAAATATTTTTTATACCTGTGAAATAAAGTTTTTATATCAATTATGTCTTGAATAGGTATATAAAAAGACTATCTTTTAATACATAATATTATAAGTACAGATATAAAAAGTCTCCTTGTATATATAGAAATATTACCTTTTATACCTGTTAATGTTAGAATATGCATAAAAAATCTCACTTTTATATCTTTTGGTGTTATAAGATTAGAATCATAATCCAGTAAGACTTTTTATATATTTTTAGGTTTTAATCGGTATAAAAAGTGATTTTTTTAAATACTAGATGTGCATGTGTTGCTATACATATTCGATGCATAAAATTCAATCCCAGAATAGAGTCTAAATAATCCATATCGAGCAAAATAATCAATATATTTTTTATTATTAACACATCAAAATAGTTCCTAAACTCAATGTAATATTTTTACCTAACAAAGTTCCTAAATATATTTTCTAACATAGTTACACATAAAATAGTTCCTTAAATCAAAATGTAAAATTGAATACATTCAATCATCTACAAAATGTTAAAACAAATGCAATCCATTACTTTAGAACATCCTTTATGATGTTGCTCCATGGGACACGTGTCAATATCTACATAATGAATAGTTTAAGTAAAGTGATAATATTGATGGCTTAAGATGTTAATTATAAAATGTTCACGGTACCAAATTCCATGAGTCAACGTCATTTATGAACATAATTTCTTACATGTGTCTCATGACATAATATCTGAACTCAAACCTTTCCGGTTAACGTGAGCACTACAAGTCAAATTTATAAAGTATCATAAATTTTTAATTGTATTTATAGTATGAAATATTAACTACTTATAGTTGGTGCAATGAACTGCAACTTCTTTCTAGAGGCGATATGTGTTCCCTGCAACCTTGAATATGCCTCAATCAATTTGTAAAGTTACATGTACATTGAAATGAGTTCTATGGAACTTAGTAAAATTAATTATGTGTACGCAACAAAAAAGTTATTAAAAAACGTTACGATATTAGTGTACTTTTAATTGTTAAAGTGTGAGTTTTTTTGTGTAATGAACAAAAGAGAACCACAAGAAACTGTTGAGGAAGAATTACTAAGAATTGTCAGTGACCCTTGTAGATTAAAACAATAATAGTGTCAAATAAGTTTTACGTAAATAGAATTTCATTAATAAAAAACATATACTTACGGTTGGAAATAAGGTGTTAAGTACACTTGTTCTTTTCCCTTTTCAAAAGCCTCTAATAGGTACTTTGGACCTCTTCACCTTTCTTTTTTTCTTTTCTTTCATCATTCCTTAACTCCCACAAGGTTTGGTCCTGTAGAATCTGACCCATTTCATCATTGAGCGAAAAGTACGAAAAAAATCAGATCGATTTTTCGATCAAAAGTACTATGTGAAATCCTCGGTTTTTTCCTCTTTCTCTATCCCTATCTCGTAGGTAGAGCCTTTGTTCCTAACTCCTTGAATGGCAACAGGGTTAATAAAACATAAATGTGATCATTCTTCCTCTCAATGCGTAATCAATGTAAATACCTTTAACATTAGAAATGAATAATGTTAGAATAAAATGTTGAAGATATTTAAACTTCATAAATGTAGAAATTTACTTATAACAACCAAGGTTGTATTACTGATATACGTAACATATCAATGCCATAGAAAATTTCAAAAATGACCCTCTAAAATATAAAGAAAGGGAGATTTTACTACCAACACACCAAGTTGTTCTAGAACTGTTTGTTGTTGCAGTTGTGTTGTTTGTGGCGGTTCTTGCAGCGATTCATTCACATCTTCCTCTCTTTGTGCTTCAACCTCATATACATCTTTAAAAACATACAAAAGATTAGTATTACGAATAAAAACGACAAAGTGTGTAATTAAAATAATTACCTCCTTTACAAATGATTTTGATAATCTAACTGGTCAAAAGATAAAATTTCTAGAAGCCTGTCTGTCCCACTGTTTAAACCTCTTGAATGGACACAGGACTCGAACAATAGCATCTCATACATCTACAACCACCACTCTCATCATCAGTTGTAATGGTTTCATGATATAATGGTTTATCCCAATATATACATCTTTACTTCAACTGTCAATTAAAAATATAATAAAATAAATTTAACATAATTGAATAAAAATAATTATAATTATTAACTTTTAAATTTTAAAGATCAAAATATATCCAAACTTTAAATAACTAATTTCAATATTACTTCAAATTAAGAAACTAAAACCCTAATATTTTCGTAAACCTTATTACCATTTTAATCAAAATGTCCATAGCATCATGTATCTAGCTGAAAAGTCATTTTAGAAAGAAATATTTTGTAGAAGCTTATTCATGAAAAAAATATATATTTTATCATAACAATAAGTTATATATAGATATAATTCAAATTGAATGTTTATTCTATAATAAAAAAATACTGTCCACATTAATCATGTTTCAACTTTTGTTTTAACTACTGTGCATAGAAGTTGGAATTAGTATAATGGTTTTGGTAAAATAAGCCGAAGGCGAAATAAAGAATGATTATTATTTCTACATCACACTGTGCAGAGGAGGCTATAATAGCTTAATATATATAGGACACAAACTTACCTAAGATAAATATTACATTATTATTGTTGACATACCTCAGAATCAGATACAGTAATATACTAAATGTATGATATAGTTTGATAGAGAGCATAAATGCTAACATGTGCATGTGTCAGCTTATTGTGTGTATAGTTTTTCAACTCATACTTTCATATTATTCTTGCCTTCTCACGTGCTTTTATTTATTTATTTTTGGCTTCACTTCAGAACTGTATCCATCAATTTGTTCAAGATTTGCTATAGATCATGAGATCAATAATGATACCAAACACATAAAGTCACTCCAAAGGGAAATAAACAATATTCAACAAGTCCAAAGTCAAAATCTATAGTTTATTATTCAACACACTCGACTAATGGAAGCAACAAAATCTTGCAACTTCCTTAGCTCTAACTCCATTACCTGGTATAAGTGAAATAAATTGATATGAGAATTTTATTTTCTTTCATCGAACATTGTGTCAGCAAATATTGCAACTTCTTGCAATGTAATTCAAAATCAAAGATTCTGTTCAGTTATGCCACAAGCAACAAATGGGTGGGATGAGAAGGCTTTGACTAGGTTTTGATTTTTTCAAGAATATTGTATAAATTTTAGTAAAATCAACTGGACTGAAGTAAACTGTGGAGGAACAATACAAATTAAAATAATAATGCAATCATTCATTCAAGAAAGCCAATTTTGTAAACAGAGAATAAATCAATCGGTGAATAATTATACAAGCATAAACCCTACGTGACGACGGCATACCACAACAAGGGTTTCACCCACCGCAGCCGAGAACTTCAACCACAACGAACAACTTCAAACGTCAAACAATAGCTTCATCTAACCATCTCGATAACCGAATGAAAACAATGGCAACCGAAGGAGAATGGAGGAGAACGAAGGAGAGAGAACGAGAACGAGAATGAAAAAGAAATTGCATAATAGAGAAGAGAAAGTATTACAGGAAAAAGAAATTGAATATGTAAAAAATAATTCATAACTGTTATAATATTTAACCGGTATAGATCAATAATTTATACATGTTCTAGGGTTACCAAGTATAAAAAAAGATTTTTTATATCTATTCTGATTGCAACCAGTATAAAAATATTTGTATTTTATTATAATATTGCTACCACACCACTTTTTATACTTATTTTCATTATAACTGGTGTAGAAAAGTTTCTCATATTTACAAAATTATCATCACACCATTTTCTATACCTGATAAATTTTAACAGTTATAAAAAATATCTATTAATAAGTAAACATGTACTTGATTCATTTCTATTAGGTTAACACGATATCATATACCTATTACTAATAATTTATGGTTAATCATAATGATTTAGAAGTTAATAAGTATTTAGATTAATAAGTCCAAATTCATCCAAGTAAAGGCACATGAATAATAATAAAAATAGTTTATAAACATTAGTTAAACTTGGATTTCATAGTGTCTTTTGTTGACATAATTTCTATCTAATTCAAGGAAAACACGTATTTAAGTAAAAAATAAAGTAAGAAAAAAAAGAAGAAAACAAATAGTAAAATAAAAATTTAAACCAAGTCGATTACCTTTTCTATATATAGTTTAATCTAACAAATGGGAAATGGTAGTTTCAATATATTTGTCACATATACATCACACTTCATAATATCAAGTATCTTAAAAATCAATTTGTATTAAGAGTTGGACTTTAAACCTATTTTAGCACTACTAAATCATTGTATTAAGTGAGTTCACTTCACTTATATCTTTTTATTGACATTATTTTTTATCGATGTAAGATCTTTAACATACCTCATTCACATCGAAATATATACCATTTCATATTTGAGATTAGACATAGTGGACTTTATGTCTATCTTAATTTTACAAAACTAACTTATAAGGTTAGATTTGCATCTATTTATATATTCTCACTACAAAAAAAAGGAATTAATGGCGGACTCAATTTGTCGAAAATATCCATTTTTCGTCAGTTTTAAATGTTTTCTTACGGATTACCAATGATCAGGAATTTATTGGTAAACTCACAATCGGTAACCATTACCGATGAATACTGCCTGCCGATAATTACTAACGGACAAATCTGCCAACAATTATCGAAAGATATATCCACTGGTAATTATCGAAAAATGTATCCAACGGTAATTATCGAAAAATATATCCGCCAATAATTATTGAAGAATATATCCTTTAGTAAGTTTGTCACTAATGTCGTAATTGATTCAGGTGCAATGTGTATTGACTAATACTTGCCTAAAACCTTTAATTCTCTTTCCTAGAACCTAAAAGGGTTTTTCTTTTCAATAAATTTCACTATCCTTCTCTCTGATTCATATTTCATTTTTTTATATAATATCATCACACCACTAAAAAACACAATAATACCCACAATTACAATAGTAAAAAACAACCAATATTTATCAATAATAAACAATTTTTAATATTTTAATGACAATTACAAATTCATTGGTAATTTCAATACCATTAACTATTATTTATAGATATAGGCCGTCGATAATTACTGACAGATACATTTGACAGTAAGTGTCATACATAGACCAATGTAATTCGTATTTTGTCTATCCTACATTCACATAATCACCAGATCTGCACAAAGCAATAAACAACTCGTGGATGAATTCAAATCAAGCATATATTGATGAATGGATAAATGGTGGAGTGTCTGTAAAAGATACTTTGACATCCAAACTAGTCAAGTGCATTAGATAACAATTCATGATATAGCTATGGAAATAAATTATTCATCTCGATGATGATACTATTTAAAAAATAATTATGGATTTGTGAGTCTTCACCCATATAGACCTGGGTGGGCCTTAATCAATTTATCTCATAAGTCATTTATTTGACTTGGGATATACTAAATTAAAGAATAACATATCGTTAGAGTATAACATACCAGTTTATGTGACTAAGTAAAAAGACCGACTTAAAACAGAGTAAAAACTGGTCAACTTATGACTAGGTAACTTGATATGTATCCACCTTAATTTGAAATATGTCACCATCTTTAATACTTGCAAAATGTTAAAATTTAGAGAATCTATATTCCAATACTTCCTTTTATATAATATAGACACCCATCTTGTTCTCAATCTTACAAAAGTTAAAGGTAAATAAGACAATTTATCATTGTTGTGATCAGAGTATAAAGATTATAAATAACAGTTTATTTCATAATGTGAAATTTTAAATAAATTTTCAAAAATAGAGTTCCTTTTTTGTTTTTATCATCCTTTATTTTTAATTTGTTTTTGTCTCTACTGGTCACTAGTGGCGACTAAGATTTCAAGGTGTATTCATGATCTATATGTTGTTGAAAGAGAAAAATATTAGAAAAACCATTATGAATCTATCAAATTGTTATGATTTTTCTAATATTAAATAATTAGTTTTCATAAACACGATATAAAAAATAGTAGTATACTTTCCACAAATTTGTTATAAAAACTTTCTCACTTCCATTTATAAGTACACTAAATCGTTTCAACACATTTATAAACTTTTAATTTTATCTTAATAACTTTTTGTAAATTAAACAACTACACACAAAATCCTATTTCCTTTTTCTTTTTATGACACCATAGCATATTGATCTTAATATATATGCCTTGGTGGCTACTGGATGAAAACTAACTTTATTCCAATGAAATTTCTATAAATGAAAAAGAAGATGAACAGAACAAAAGAAGAAAATTGGTGAATTTCTCATTGCATGTAAAAGTTTTACAGTGCATGAGAAGCAGAAGCAGGAGAACATTTATATACTACGGCTTATAACAAAAAACGGAAGAGAGTCCAACAGAAAATAAGAGGCCCAAAACAAAATTAGCAAATAAAGAAAGCATGCTTCTTCCCGCACCTCCATAATTTCATCTTGCATCCTCATATACTAGTGAAGTGACATATTCGTTATCTTTAATCTTCTTCCTTACCAAGAAATGTACGGAGGTGCGTGAAGAATCTGCCAATAAGGCATTAAGACTTATGAGAAAACTTCATGCACCTTCCTAAAATTTTTTGTTAAATATATGTTTTAGTTTTTATATTTGTTCTCCATTCTCAATTAGGTTTTCATATTTTTTTTTTTATCTCAATTGTATCCTAATATTTGTAAATTTGAGGAATTAAGTCCTCTCCGTTTTTTTTTTGTCCCAATTGCATCTTAATATTTGTAAATTTGAGGTAATTAAGCCTTCTCAATTGGCCTACGACGTTAGTGACCACTTAACGGAGAGGGCTTAATTGCCTCAAATTTACAAATATTAGGATGCGATTGGGACAAAAAAACATGAGGACCTAACTGAAAATGAGAAACAAATATGAGGACTAAAATATATATTTAACCAAAATTTTTCTAGCATCGTATAAAGAAATTTCTTATTTTTTTTTTCTGAAAATAAAAATAACATTCGAATTGTATGACTCCAAATTTCTTATTTTTCATGAAAAAAATATTTTTAAATTATATGATTCAAAAACTAAATATAATTTCTGAATTATATGATAAAAAAATCCCTAAATTAGATAATTTAAAAGTCATTTTTAACTTTAAATTACCCAATAAAAAAAATGCAAAAGAGATATTTTATTTTATATGGAATACATTTATGAATGTGCGGAAAGAAACTGCCCACCTCTAAAGCTCACATATTTTTTCTTTTTCTCAGTTCTTAACTCAATTATTCTCTTTGAATATATATATAGAAAAGGGAAAGATACTTGGATAAAGAAAATGATCATACCAAAATTTCACACAAAAATATATTTAAAAATCTATTTTATAAATTTTCATTTGTTATGGCATAAAAAATTTAGAATAATATAATAATATATGTTATTCACAATTTTCGAAGAAAAAAATTATTATTAATACAGGAAGACATAAATGCAAATAAGCACGACATGAGTGATATTTGAGAAGATGAAGGTGATGTGCATTATGAGAAAAGACAACAAATGGGGTTTTTGTCTCCAGCTTCTCTCCCTCCCCTCTCCACCCATAATAAATGAGATAAATGAAATTTAGAATGGTTATTTAAACTTTTTCTTCTTCCATATTTAGGTGGTTACGAAGAGAAAAGAAATAAAGGATCAAGAAATAAATTAAATAAAAATATACGTTTTGGTCAAACAGCAATGAAATTAGAATAGGACTTTTTTTTTCATCATTAATATTATTACTGTTGATATTATGACCACCCAACTAATCAAGGACGGAGCTGCTGACCTTCCAGTGAAAAAATGAGTGAGTGGTTTGAAAATTATTTTAAATAATAACAGTTATTAATGGATAGTTAATGAAAATAATAATCATTGATTAAGAATTAATAAGAATAAAAATCATTTATTGTTAATTAATCAATCAGATCTAATAGTAAACTCTTTATAATATCTCACAAAAAAGTAGTGAGGAAGGAAAATTAATTTTAATTATTAATCTTTATTACAAAATTATTACGCCAAGTTATTGATTTGAGTTTCGGAGACAAGTTTGAATATTTTAAGTTAGAGAAATGATTCTTTTTGACACACCTAAATTTTTTATATTCATTTGATACTATCCTTACTTTTTACTCTCTTCTTTTTTTAAAAACTACAAAACTTTATACTTTTTGAACCATTTTACCCTTGTATTCTATGTCAAGTGAATGTAAAAGTGTATCGTGATATTATTACTCTTTATGTTAAAGATCTCAACTCTACACAAACATTTTGGTATCAACATGTAACCGAGCAGCATCCCGTGTAACCACAATAAACCAATCTTTATTACAATGGAAAACAATTACCTAGTGGCGTGGCCCGACTTTCTCAATATGTAATATGCTTAACCTTGGCATAATGGTCAACCTTTAGCATGGCTGTCGTGCTCTTCACATGTCTGTGCTAAATCATAGAGTTACAACACAGCTAGAGAATAAAAGCTAAAAGAGAAGGAAAAACTCTTCATTCATTGAATTATCAAAAGTACAAGCAAGGAAAGATATATATAGGAAAAACAATACACAGGAAAAAACTAAAGGACGAAGAAAAAAGGAACCGAGCGAATCGAACGGAAAAGTATAGAGAAATAAAACCGGATGGGTCACTCTAAGAGAGACCGAACGGTAACAATATAAATGTTATCAGCCCCCCTCAAGCTGGGCGTAAATATTTTGGAGACCCAGCTTGGAACGAAGAAGTTGAAAAGGAGGAGGTGGTAACGACTTAGTTAATATGTCGGCTGTTTGCATTGTTGTGGAGATGGGGAGAAGCTTGATTAGACCAGCGGCAACTTTTTCACGAACAATGTGACAGTCAATGTCAATGTGTTTTGTACATTCATGGAAGACTTGATTAGAAGCAATTTGTATGGCAGATTGGTTATTGCAATAGATAAAAGCAGGAGACGTGTAATCAACGTGGAGATCATGAAGCAGATATGTGAGCCACTATAGCTCACACACCGTGCTTGCGAGGGAACGATATTCGGCCTCAGAAGAGCTACGTGAGACGATCAGTTGTTTCTTGGAGCGCCATGAGATGAGAGAGTTGCCTAAGTAGACGGTGAACCCAGTGACCGAATGGCGAGTATCAGGACATGTGGCCCAATCAGAGTCACAAAAGGCTTTCAGTTGAATAGTAGAGGTGCTAGGAAGATGAATACCAGTACCAGGAGTTCCTTTGAGATATCGTAGTATACGATTGGTAGCTTGTTGATGTACAGTCGTGGGAGCAGACATGAACTGACTAAGGTGGTTGACAGCAAAAGTAATGTCAAGACGAGTCGTGGTTAAATATATTAGTTTTCCAATAAGACGACGATAGGAGGCAGCATCATCAGCATCAAGAGACCGAACGGTATTAGTAGAAGATTGTTTGGGAACCATGGGAGTAGGAACGGGCGAGCTATCGAGTAGGTCGGTTTCAGCATCCAAGACATACTTGCGTTGGCTAAGATGTATCCCTTTAGAGTTGCGGGCAACCTCTAGGCCGAGAAAGTAAGTCAAGTCACCAAGGTTCTTTATGCGGAATGTAGAATGAAGAAGGTCAGTGATGTGTTTAATTTCTCCATTGTTGTTGCCAGTGATTAAGATATCATCAACATAGATGAGTAATGCCGTAGTATGGTTGTCGTCATGTTTCAGAAAAAGAGAGTTGTCAGAGATTGAACAGTGATAATTATTGGATAGCAAAAATTGATATAATTTGGCATACCATTGTCGACCGACTTGTTTAAGACCATATAGAGAATGTTGGAGTTTACAAACCTGATTTTTGTTGGCGGTGGTAAGGCCAGGAGGAATCTTCATATAAACATCCTCATGAAGATCACCATGCAAGAAAGCATTATTAACATCCAATTGTTTTAGTGACCAACACTTAGAAGCAGTTATGGCAAGAAGAAGTCGAACGGTAGTGAGTTTGGCAATAGGCGCAAAGGTGTCTAAGTAGTCCAGGCCTTCAATCTGGTTGTATCCTTTGGCAACAAGTCGCGCTTTATACCGTTTGATAGATCCATCAAAATTATATTTGATTTTGTAAATCCAACGACAACAAATGGCGGTTTTGTTCGGAGGAAGAGTGGTAAGTGTCCAAGTGTTATTAGCCTGTAGAGCATCAAGCTCGGCACGCATAGCAGTGACCCATTGAGGTTGTTTTGAAGCAGCAGAGTAACAGGTTGGTTCAACATGAGAGGAAATAGAAAATATGGTATGCTTAAAAGTAGGAGAAAGGCGGTTATATTGAAGGTAATTCCGAATGGGATATCGAATAAAACTATTAGTCTGGAAATCATTTAAATAAGTAGGAGTCTTACGAGTTCTGGAGGACCTTCTTATGCTGGTGGAAGTGTCACTGTCAGGGTCATGAATTTGAGGTATATCTGTGGATGTGCTTTGAGAAGTATCATTAGGACAAGTATCAGAAGGTAAAATGGCTTTATGTAAATAATCGAACAGTAAAAGATCATCATAATTATTCGTGTAGTGATGTGGCAGTGGTAGCGAGAGAGAGGTGTCGGTTTTAGTAATATTATGATATGGAAACTCATTTTCATGAAAAATAACATTACGAGATACTTCAACCTTGTGGTTTTTGAGGTTTAGGAAGAGATAACCTTTTGTGTGCTTTTTAAAACCTAAGAAAATACCAGGAACCGCACGGTCATCAAATTTCTTTCGGTGAGCAATGATAGTGTTGGCATAGCAAAGACAGCCAAAGACTCGTAACACCGAGAGGTCACAAGGAGATCCATGTAGCCATTCGTGAGGTGTATCATTTTGGAGGACGGGTGTGGGCATTTGATTTATTAAGAAAACAGCATGTTGAGCTGCATAACACCAGAAAGCAAGGGGTAAATGTGAGTGGAAAAGTAAAGCACAAGTTGTATTTAATATGTGTTGATGTTTACGTTCAATCATTCCATTCTGTTCAGGGGTTTCCACACAAGTAGTTTGATGAACAATGCCTTTACTTGAAAAAACGTCATGCATAATGAATTCAACACCATTGTCACTACGGATAGTTTTAACTTTTTTATTAAATTGATTTTCGATATAGGAAAGAAAATTGAGTATGTGGGTTTTTACAGAAGATTTATGTAGCATAGGTATAATCCAAGTATAACGAGAGTAATCGTCAACAATGGTTAGCAAGTATTTAAAACCATTCATGGAAGCAGTAGTGGGACCCCATATATCAATATGCAATAATTCAAAAGAAGATTGTGATGTAGAATTGCTAGCAGTGAAAGGAAGTTTCTTTTGTTTTGCCCGATGGCACGCATCACAGGAACTATGCATTGCATCAGTTGTTATGTAAACATGTTTGTTTTGCAAAAGTTGTAATCTAGTATGTGATAGATGTCCAAGACGAGCATGTCATAAGTTTGGATGCTGAACAAAACAGATTACAGGACTAGTATTAATGTCAATTTTACAAGTAGAGGGATCAAAGAAATATAATCCATTGTGGTGTCTAATCAAACCAATCTTCTCTTGACTGTTTATGTCCTGTACAATGCAGCCAGAGGGAGAAAAGTTAGTTGACAGTTGTTTTGAGCTATAAGTTTAGAAACAAAGAGTAAGTTGAATGAAAAATCAGGGACGTAGAGTACATTAGAGAGAGAAAGTTTAGTATTGAGGTGAACAGTACCCTTATAATGAGCAGTAATAATATTACCATTAGGTAGACTTATAGGAATGGGGTTAATCTTTTGATAAGAAGTAAAAAATTTTAAAGAGGTGCAAACATGATCAGTGGCACCGGAGTCAAGAAGCCAGAGATTATTAGATTGCATTTGAAAAATTGAAACAATATTACTTGGAGAAGTATTGGTAGAGACAGTGCCAACTTGGTTGATGTATGTATTGGAAGTGTTGGGCGTATGTTGTTTGAACAACGTAGCAAGAAGTTGATATTGTTGAGGAGTGAGTTGAATTGTGTCAAGAGAAGAGCGTTCTTGGTCTAAACTTTGCAATTGAGTAGCAGTATCAGTGGACGAAATAGTGTTGTGAATTTGACCTGGTTTGTTGGAAAACTTGTGACCTGGTGGATAACCGTGTTTCTTGAAACAAACATCTATGGTATGGCCATTTTTGTGGCAATAAGTGCAGACTTTGCGAGAATTGGTATTGGCAGTTTTGACAGTCTTGTTTTCTTGGTTAGGGAAACCATGTTTTTTGAAACAAGTGTTTTCTTGGTGGCCAGTTCTATTGCAGTGAGTGCAGACAGCAGAGGTGGTGTTAGAAATAGAGGTAGATGAAACAGAAGCAGTGACATGGTCGGTCATAAGTTGACGTTCTTGTTGAATAACAAGTGAAAATTTTTTGGAGATGGGAGGAATAGGATCAAGAAGAAGAATATGACATTGAATATTGGTATAGTGATCATTCAAACCCCGTAGAAGTTGCATGGCACGGTCTTCATGTTTACGTGTGGAAAGAATAGCAGAGACGGTGCAAGAACATTTTGTCTTGCAGGTACAGACAGGATCTGGGCGGAAGCAGTCAAGCTCATCCCAAATGACCCAGAGTTTTGTGAAAAATTCAGTGACAGAGAGCTCACCTTGGGATAGAGTAGCGGCTTCCATCTGCAGAGTTGAAATTCTTGCAAGATCACCTTGGGCAAAGCGATTTTTCAGATCAACCCAAATGTCAATAGCAAGATCCATCCATATAATGCTTCCACGAATAGATGGAGAGACCGAGTGAAGAAGCCATGAAACAACCATACTATTACAACGAAACCAAGCAGAGAAGGAAGCATCAGTCTTGGAGGGTTGAATAGCTGATCCAAGAACGAACTCTACCTTGTCTTTTGCAGAAAGAGCCGTGATGAAAGATCTGCTCCATGAGTGATAATTTGTTGTATTGAGAACAGGTGAGACAAGGGATATGGCAGGGTTCTCATTTGGGTGAAGGTAAAGATACGAATGTGTATTATCTTTAGTGGAGGAAAATGTATTAGAGTCAGCCATTAAGGAAGAAGAAGAAGGGAGGAAAAACAAGATCAAGAAAAACAGTAATCAGAGGGCAGCAGAAAAAACTTCTGATACCATCATAAAGTTACAGCACAGCAAGAGAATGAAAGCTAAAAGAGAAGGAAAAACTCTTCATTCATTGAATTATCAAAAGTACAAGCAAGGAAAGATATATATATAGGAAAAACAATACACAGGAAAAAACTAAAGGACGAAGAAAAAAGGAACCGAGCGAACCGAATGGAAAAGTATAGAGAAATAAAACCGGACGGGTCACTCTAAGAGAGACCGAACGGTAACAATATATATGTTATCACTAAAACCTGGTTCACATATTGATTCCTCTCTCCAACAAGATCCTTTCCTCCGAACACCTTCTGCCTACCTCAAGTCTGCTTCCTGCCTTTTCCTAAAGGCATAGATGGTTCCTTACGTCCAGAGGGTCCCAACGTTGACATTGCCACTTCCATAGCCAAGGGCCTCACTCATTTCTTTCACAATGGAAAAGACTTCCTGAAGGAGAGAGGACAATGTCTTCCTTGGTCCGTTCGACTCACCATTGCCACTGAAACGGAGCAAGCCATGACGCATCCTCATTCAGCCATTAATCCCCCCATTTACCGCCAAGACATCAAATTCAGAAATATATTTTGGACCACAATTTCAAAGTGGCAAACTTTGGTCTTGTTAAACTTGGAATGACCGAAATATCACACATTTCAACTGCTCCAATGGGAACTCCTAGCTATGGGAACACCTCTTTGATGAGAGCAATGATTAGAGTTTTGGTGTTGTTCTTGTTGAGATCGGGGCTAAAAAAGGTAGACTTTTCACGTCCTCCTAATGAAGTGAGTTTGGCTTCCTAAGCTGCAAATATTGGAAAAGGGATTATAGACCCAATCCTTGAACCCGAAACAAGAAGTGACTCTCGGACCCTTCCAATGACTTGGTTCTCGTTTGAGTCTTAACTAGGCACTTCAAACCCTTGTTTAGCATCTCTCGAGCAATGTGTGACAATACGATAATGATCAATGTCCTTCATTACTTTTATGCAGGTTGGAAAACATTAAGTACTTACAGATCACTCGTGACACATTTTAATGTGACTTCTTCATTTTAGTTTTCAAAAGTTTAACTAAAGATTGCCCGATTGCCCGATTGCCTGACCTTATGACTCAAACTAGCTTAATTTTATTAGTTACATTTTTCTACCGTTCAAAATCGAATTATTTTTTTCTTAAGTACAAATGAAAAGACTCTATAAACAAACCACTTGGCCAACTTTGAGCAACCGACAGGAAACGTTTTTTTAACTCCTGTCGAGCCCTCTACAGGTGGTCGGGGAACGTTTTTCAACTCCTGACTCACCTTCAACCAACCGGCAGGGAACATTTTTCAACTCCTGCCGAGCCCTTCACAGGTGGTTAGAGAACATTTTTCAATTCCTGGTTTACCTTCAAGCAACTGCAGCAAACATTTTTCAACTCTTGTCGAGCCCTTCACAGGTGATTAGGGAACATTTTCAACTCCTAACTAACCTTCAACCAATTGACAAGGAATGTTTTTCAACTCCTGTCTAGTCATTCAGAAGTGGTCAAGGAACTTTTTCAACTCCTGCCTTACTTGCAACGAGTGGAAAAAGAGGTTCTATGTGTTACATGTTCATTACTTTCATGGGTATGATTATTTGAGAACATATTTGTGTTGATTCTGTCTTTGTATGCAAATTCACTGTGTACTACATGAGATATTATCTATGATTGCATAACATTTGATTTAGAAAAGAAAAATCACATGCACTTTTGTTGAACTTATTTTATGTGGCAAAACAACAGTTTTAAGTCGACTTCATTATGAAGCAAGTCGATTAAAACTCGTGGCTTTACACAAAAGTGTGCTGTGAATTTTTCTGCAAAGAAAGTTTTTCAAAACTGCATTGAAGTGTGACTTAGTCGATTATGTGCGAAAGCCATTTGACTTAGTTAGTTTTGTTTGGAAGATCTTTGACCAAGCATTAATTGTTAATTAACTGCATTGAAGTACAACGACTATAAGCATTAATTGTTAGTCAACTGCTTTTAATATGGAATCAATTAACTTGGCCTGATTGCTACATTCTATTATCTTTTATATCTGACTGTGTATGGTCAACTCTATTAATAGCATAATCGACTAGAGGAGCGTCACTTCTGTGATAAACTATAAATAGACGCAAATTCGATTTTTACAATGACTTTTGTGATTTTAACGCTTTCATTGATTCTTTTCAGATTTGTAGAACGTGCTAAAGCTCCAAGAACTCGTCAAGAAATACCGTGGTGATAATTCTTTGGTGGTTGCTTGCAAAGCCAGATTTTGTGCTCAAAGACAGATTAATCATACTTCACAGTGAGGTGTTTGGAACGTGATCAACTACTTCTCTCAATCTTGTGAAGATTGTGGTTGCCCTGTTGTGATTACAGCAAGAGGACGTGTTGCGTTCTAGGACTCTAAGGAATGTTCAAAGTGATAAAGACTGCAAGAGAGGGGATATCTTGTTGTTGTTCTTTGTGTGTATATGCCTATATTTTGTTTAGAGAGTTAGAGAGGTATTTTATATTTTGACGTGAAGGTCTCTATAGAAACCTTGTTGTAAAAACCTTGACCATTATAGTGCATTTGCTTTTGGGTACAGGAAGGACACTGGATGTAGGCAGTTTGGCCGAACCAGTATAAAAACTGCGTTTGAATCTTCTATCCCTACATTCTTTACATTTCAAGTCGACTTTACATCTTACATAGTCAACTATTTTCCGCTACACTTGATTTATCTTTTTCCTTGCGATTCAAGAAATTTTTGAAAGTTTACTCCTTTACGAAAAAGATTTTAAAAAGACTCTAATTTTTGTATTTCACCAATTCATCCCCCTCCCCTCTTGGTGTTGAAACCAAGCTATTCTATTTTTAACAGTTCAGAATCTTGGTTAAACGTACAACAACACACAAAGATACTTGTTGAAGGTAAAATTAATCCGCATCAGAAGCATACTACCTAAAACCACTTCGCACATTATATTGTGTTTGGGCTTGGGGGGCTTGTATACTGTATGACCACCTAGTCAACCAAGGACTGAGCGGCTGACCGTCCAGCGAGAAAATGATTGACTGATCTGGAAATTATTCTAAGCAATAATAACCATTAATTGACAGTTAATGAGAATAATAACAATTAATTGACAGTTAACATGAAGAAAAGCCATTTATTGATAATTAATGAGTCAAACCTAATAGTAAGTTCTTTATAATATATAACAGAAAAGGCAGGAGAGGAATTAACTTTAATTATTAATCTTTATTATAAACATTATTACACAAAGTCATTAACTTGAGCGGAGTGTCTCTTGCAAGCACCCTCCCCCACGAATAAGAGAATATCACAATTGGATGATGGAGAGACAACTTTGAATGCTTTAAGTTAGGGATCTCAATCCTACCGAAACATTACTAACATTATTTTTATTATTAAATAATAACTCATTTTTATTACTAACTTATAATTATTATTATTATTATTATATAATTACAGAAATTATTCAGGAAAATTATTTCTCCAGTATAAACATAAACTTACGTGAATGCTCACAAACTTTTGCCAATGGTGTTTACTGCAAAGATATATCTTAAAAAATATTTTTTATGCAAACGAGGGTTTGTAATAACATTTAAATACATATACGTAAAATCCACCCTTACAGAAGCCATCAAACTTTAAGCTTGAACAACACACTATTTTCTTACATATTGGCCATTGTCACTGTTAATTTTTGATGGTCAAATTCATGCTAAAATCCCATAGCTTCTTAGCCAAATCCATGTCCCTTCCCTGCAAACATGTTTCTGAAACATTATTATCTGCAAAATACTTTCCATTGATTCCACTCACTTCTGGGTGCAATGCTAAATAGCATGTTGTCGATGCTCCCTATAATCATGTAAGACAAAAAATACTAAGACAAAACTATATATTTAACACTAAGACTTAAAACTCTGAAACTTTTAAGACTATATTTTCATGGTGATTCAACTTACTTGCTCCACATTTTTNAACACAAATCGCTCTATGCAACGAGGTAGAAATGAACTTAATATATTCCTTAGACCTGCATAAACCATACAAAGATGGCTATAAAACTGAACGTGTATATCATCTTATAGAAAAAGTATAGAAATATATATATATATATATATATATATATATATATATATATATATATATATATATATATATATATATATATATATAT